>NC_058132.1:150410419-150421437 GCF_016433145.1 Gracilinanus agilis | reverse complement strand
AATATATATGTATATGTATACATATATATATATAATTATGTCTTGCTATGTTTCTATTACATCTGTTTTTTCTTTGGAGGTGGATGCACACAAGTTTTCTTGAAAGTGCAATTATTTGAAGGGCTGGATAATACATATTGTATAATTAGACTTTGCTCTCCAGGATTCTCTTTCCCAGCATCCCATCTTCCTTCTCACATTATGTACTAACATAGGGAAGATATAAGTTTTGTGTAGCTCCTCCATCCCTCTCTGTTCCTGGGAATGCAGCTGTGGCAGTTGGGTGCATTACAGAGCCAGGCAAGAGAATTTTACCCACGTGTTTTTTACCTAGGCTATCATACTTTTGTTTTTTTATTTCTTATACTTCAAGTAATTATTAATGAACTTAATAAAATATAATACTTGGAGTTATTGGATATTAATTTAAATTTTACATTGTAGATCCTAGGACACAGGGATGATTTGCCTGGGATGCGGAAGGAAGGAAGGAAGGAAGGAAGGAAGGAAGGAAGGAAGGAAGGAAGGAAGGAAGGAAGCATTTATTAAACATGAAACACAAAGGAAATGTGTGCTCTGCAAATCCAGAGCCATTTCTACTCTTAATGGACCATTCATGCCTGATGTGTGACAGAGCCTTCTGAATTCATATTAGTCTGATCAGTCACAGACGAATATGTCACACCCTGACTGACACTATAACATCATTAGTCTTCTTCAAAAGAGCAAATAACCACAACTTTGTGCCAGGCACTGTGCTGTGTGCTTTTAAAATATTCTCTTTGATCCTCACAACAATCCTGAAAAGCAGGTGCTATTATTATCTCCATTTTACAGTTGAGGAAACTGAGGCAAATAGAATTTCAGTGTCTTGCCCAAGGTCACATGGTGTCTGAGATGGGATTTGAATTCAGGTCTTCCTAACTCCAGACCCAGTGCCCTATCCACTGTGTCATCTAGTTGCCTATAGGCATTAAGTGGGGGTGGGAGAAAATTATGTATCATCTAATAATTTCCTATTTTAAGTATGTCTTCTAAATAGGTCTAAGCTAAGTTTCTACCTGAATGCCAGTGTCCTAATGGCTAGACAATTGGGGTTAAGAGACTTGCCCAGGGTCACACAGCTAGGAAATATGAGGCCAGGATCTCCTATCTTCAGACCTGTCTCTCTATCCACTGAGCTATCTAGCTACTCCATAAATGTCCTCTTAATTTTGGTACCCTAGAGCAAAGCTTCAGTTACCCCACTTTAGTTACATAGTATATATTTTTGTATGCTATATATATTTGCCTGCAACCTAGTAAATATATCACCAGACTTGGTGTCAAGAAACAAGTTAAAATACTATTTCTGTGATCATGGAAAGTCATCCAATCTATTTGTGCCACCATTTTCCCATTTGTTAAAATGGAGAAATAAATATTTAGATCCCTTCTTCATAGGACTGTCAGGAAAATAACACTTTAAAGCCTAAGGACTATCAAGGTACAAAGTGCTATTATTATTAAATCCATTCTAGGGGCTTTCAGTGGTTAGAAAGACAGTCCTGGTGTAAATACCCTGGAGATGGGAGGTCCTGGGTTCAAATTTGACCTCAGATATTTCCTAGAGCAAGTCACTGAACCCCAGTTGCTTAGTCCTTATAGCTCTTCTGCCTTAGGACCAATACTTATATTTATATTGATTCTTAAGACAGAACATGAGGGCTGTTGTTTTTTTTCAATCTGTTCTAAGTCTTTCCAAAGACATGAGTAGGACACAGAGAGCAAGACAAGGAAGCTCAGACTTTGCAATAACTCTTCCAAAATAGTCTGTGGCAACCCCTAGACTAGACCAACGCAAAAGGCTCAACCTGTTGTCTGCTTCCAGGATTCTTCTGCACGGGAGGGACACGGACCCCAAGGCCAGTCGGTGGAGCAGGCGGGGATCTTTGTCCCACTGGTCATGCCTGCCCCCAAGGCTCCTCCTTTGCCATCCCCTGCCTGGATGGGCAGCATAGCAATGGGACAGGTAAGAAGGAAGGATGGGGGTTGAGACAGGAGCGGAATGCCTCTGGAGATGCCTTTGCTTTGAACTGAGGCTAGCTTAAGAAATTCAGCGGCTCATGTATTTTGTGTTCCAGGCCAGGAGAGCTGCCTCCCCTGTCCAGTAGGGTCTTCCTGCCCAGGTGGCCAGAAGAAGCTCTGTCCCCGTGGCTCTTATTGTCCTGAGGGGACCGGCAGTTCCCCCTATCCCTGTCCCCAAGGAACATTTGGTCCATTTCCTGGCTTGAGACAGATGCAGGACTGCCAGCTGTGTCCAGCAGGTAAGGAACCATGTACAAATGTCAAGGAGGTGTTAGCATCATGGAGGCATGAGAGGTCAATGTCAGGCCATTAGAATCTCTTCGCTGGACCTAAGATAACAACCACACAGAGATGCCCCTACTGGTCAATCCTAGAGAAAAAAAGTAAAAATAGTAATAATAGGGTTTTGTTATTGATGTTGCTATTGTTGTTCAATCACATCCCCATCTGGGGTTTTCTTGGCAAAGACACTGGAGTAGTTTGCCATTTCCTTCTCCAGCTCATTTTACAGATGAGGAAACTGAAGCAAACAGGGTGAACTTGCCCAGGGTCTCGCAGCTAAGTATGTATCTGAAGCTAAATCAGAACTCAGGTCTTCCTGAGTCCAGGCCCAGCACTCTGTCCACTGGGCCACCTACCTGCCCAGTTCTGTAAGGTAGGTAGGTGCTACTATTATCCCCATGTTGTTGGTGAAGAAACTGAGGCAAACAGAGTTCAAGTGACTTGCCCTGGATCCCACAACCAGTAAGTGTCTAAGGCCAAATTTGAACTCACAAAGATGAGTCTTCCTGATTCCGAGGCCAAATTTTTTTCAGAAAAAAGGAAAAGAAAGGAAGAGAAGAGAAATGAAATGAAATGAAATGAAATGAAATGAAATGAAATGAAATGAAATGAAATGGAAGGGGGTAGTTTGGTAACTCAGTGGATTGAGAGCCAAGCCTAGAAATGGAAGGGACTGGATTCAAATTTGACCTTAGATACTTACTAGCTCTGTGATCCTGGGTAAGTCACTTAGCCCCCATTGCCTTAGCCTTTCCTGCTCTTCAGCTTTGGAACCAATATTAGTATTAATTCTAAGATAGAATGTTAGGGGGTTGTTTTTAATTAATAAATAAAATAAAATTGTAAACTTTTTATACCATGTTTAAGACAAGTGATTACATTATTTTTGTTTCCTGTCCTCCAGTAAGAGGGAATCCAGTGTCTCCTGAGACAATTCACTCTATTTTTGCTTGGCTCTGGCAGGAAAACTTATTTTATATGAAATTTAGGTTAACCATAAGGAAAACTTTCTTGGAGCAAGAGTCATTAAAAACAATCCTAGAGGGGGCAGCTGGGTAGCTCAGTGGATTGAGAGCCAGGTCTAGAGACGGGAGGTCCTAGGTTCAAATCAGGCCTCAGCCACTTCCCAGCTCTGTGACCCTGGGCAAGTCACTTGACCCCCATTGCCCACCCTTACCACTCTTCCACCTATAAGTCAATACACAGAAGTTAAGGGTTTAAAATAAAAAAAAATTTTTTTCAAAAAAAAAAAAACAATCCTAGAATGTTAGACCTAAAAGAGACCCCCCCCCAGATTCATTTGGTATGAGCCCCTCATTCTATACATGAGGAAACTGAAGCCCAGAGAGTTATGGGTCTTGCCTGTGCCTCCACTAGCCAGTGGTTGTAATTGGATTAGATAGATGGATGGTGCAATGGGCAGAGTTATGGACTTGTAGTTAGAAAGACTGAGTTCAAATCTTGCCTCAGATACTTCCTAGCTGTATGACGCTGGGTAAGTCACTTAAGCTCTGTTTGCCTCTGTTTTCTCACCAACAAAATGGAGATAATAATGGCACCTACCTCACAGAGTTAGACAGCTAGGTGACACAGTAGAATGCTGGGTCTGGAGCCAGAAAGACCTGAATTCAAGTGTGACCTCAGACACCTATTAGTTGTGTGAGCCTGGGCAAGTCACTTAATTCTGCTGGCCTCAGTTTCTTCAATTGTAAAATGAACTGGAGATGGAAAGGGCAAAACATTCTAGTGTCCTTGCCAAGAAAACTCCCAAATGGGGTCACAAGAAGTAAGATATGACTGAAACCACTGAATAAACATTTTACAAGCAAGAATTAAATGAGAAAACATATGTAAAGTGCTTACAAACCTTAAAGTGTTTGAGGATGAAGATGATGATGATGGTGGTGGTGGTTTATGATGATGATGATGATGATGATGATGATGATGATGATGATGAAGATGATGAAGATGAAGTTCCCAACCTGAGGCCCTTAAAAGCAAATTGGGGTCTATCTGGAGTGGCTTAAATGTGGCCACCCAAAGTAGAGAGATGAACAAAGTGACTTTTTAGGATCCCTTCCTGCCCTGTAATTCTCTGATTCCATAACTTGCAAAGACCTAACAGGCTGTGATTTTTCCAGGAATGTTCTGTGAAGAACAGGGGCTTAAATCACCCAGTGGTCCTTGCCAGTCTGGCTTCTTCTGCTCCGGAGGTATCAGTAAAGCCATCTCCAAGAAAAAGAAAAAAGGATCAGAACTGCCAATATACGTGGAACCACTAAAGAGCAAACCTATTCCATCCTTCTCACCCTGACCCTCACCGTTCCACCACTCTCCTTCTGTCCCTCAGTCCTAATGAGATAATGTAGGTGGAAGCTCTTAGTAAAAGTGCTTGGACAGTTTTATTCTCTCCATCTATACTGGCTTTCTGTGAGGGAGTACATGTCCTGCCACTGGCCCCAGTGAGAAAGAGTTTATATTGGGAATAGGGGACTTTGAGCTATTATCTTAATTAAATCTCCAACTCTTAGGAAGACAGTCTCCCTAGATTCTAAGATCTAAAGTTTACTTTGTGATTGGCAAAGGAGGAGGGGGGTCCTGCCAGGAAAGGGACTGTACAGCAGGGACTTTGGGATCACTAGCTTCAGAGATGCTATTAATTCACAGGGAGGAGGGATGGGAAATAGGAGAGACTCTCTTGCTCCTCATTGATGCTACCCCCTTCTCATTTTGAGGACAGGATCGATTATTGCCAACCCAGATGGAGTCAATGCAAATACAGGGGGCCCATGCCCTCCTGGTCACTTCTGCCCAGCAGGCACAAGTGCCCCCTTGCCCTGCCCCATGGGCACCTTCTCCGACAGGTAAGTATCACTCTTCTCAAGCCTCAATATCCAGACTTTTACCTATTTAGGTCCCAGGAGCCCGAACCCAGAGCTACCTTCCCATGAGTCTCCTAACCATTTCTTTCCTCCATTTTTGCTATGTGGTATCGCATATAGAGTGCTGAACACAGAATGAGGAAGGCCTTTTCAGATCCCACCACTGACACAAACCATGGACTTTAACCCTTTGAATTTGTTTCCTCATCTATAAAATAGGGAATATAAGTAAAACCTGGGGTGCCTACCTCATAGGGCTGTGGTGAGGCTCAAATGAAATACTGCAAAGAAGCCCTTTTCTAACTTCAAAGCACTAGATGTCGATTACCATTATTCTTATTATTAGGGAGCTAAAGGGGCATCCTTCAAGAGATGCTGTTTCTGCATCTACCACGAGGTGGTGCCTTACTCCATCACTGGCTCCCTCACTGTTGGTTTCTGGGATGATTCTTGCATCTGCCAGCATGGACTTGTTCTATGAAAAAATCTCTAGCCTAGGCTTCTAGAGGAGGCAGATGCTGCTCACTAGTCAGCATGAGAGTCCCTGGGAAGGCTGGAATCATCCCCTTAGTTGTGACGAAGTAACATAAAGGTTATTGAAATGGGTGGTCCAATTCCCCCATTAAACAGAGGAATCTTCCTTTTTTGGCTCACCATCTCCCAGGAAAGACTCTGGCATATAAGGTACATTAAAGGCCAGAAGATGGGTAGATGGTTGATTAAGTTTTTACTTTGGAACTAATGGGAAGGATGTAAGGGAATAAATATATAGTACCAAACATGTGATCATTTGGGAGTTTTTTTTGGCAAAGATACTGGAGTATTTTGCCATTTCCTTCTCCAACTCATTTTAAAGATGAGGAATCAGGGTTAAATGACTTGCCCAAAGTCAAAAAGCTAGTAAGTGCCTGAAGCCAGATTTGAACTCACAAAGATAGATCTTCCTGACTTCAGACTCAGTACCACCTAGCCACCCCCTTATAGACTGTAACCCCATACCAAGAGTGTGATCCCTCCTCATCTCTGCTTTTTAGAGTTCTTCAAGTTCAAATTCTACCTCTTTTACATTCCTGATTCCCCACTTGTTAGAAGCAATCTCTATCTCCACACCCCTCTCCCCATAAAACTAATTTGAATCTAAAAATGTTTTCTCCCACCAAAAATAGGTTCCTTCAGAGTAAGTAAAGACTGCTTTTTTTGTCTTTATATCCCTAAAACCAATCAGTGCATCTCATGAGAATAAATCAATGAATAAACTTCTCTCTATTTTCCAGACATTTTCTCTCTGAGGTATCTGAGTGCCTGGCTTGTCCCCCTGGCCTTTTCTGTGGTTCTTCTGGCCTTTCTGCCCCCTCAGGACCCTGTTCTGCTGGCTACTTCTGTCTGGCAGGTGCTTCCTCACCAGTCCTCACAGGTGAGAGTCCTTCAGGGTTGGAGGAAAAGGAAGCTGCAGGGAAGAATACAGTTGAGGGAAGGACTCTCCTTAGGCACTGCTATTGAGGTAGCAATGACTCCATTAAGTGAAATGGGAAGCAATGTGCTATAATTTGTGCTAAGAGATCCCAAAATCTCAATCAGGGACCTAAATACTTCTGCTTATTCTTGATGAAATGAATTTGGCCCAGCAGTTTCCTAAGGGATTGAGTTAGGGACAACTTGGAGGGTGGGGAACATGGTAGGGAGTCAACAGGGCCTGGACATTGTTGGCCTGGGTAAGCAGAGTGGACTCCACAAGGACTAGACGTCTCCACAACTCCTGCAACTGGAGCAAACTATTAGCTTTGGCTAGAACTAATGGCTGCAGCTTCCTGAAGAATGGAGCCAAGGCTAAGAAATAGAATTCAGGTTTTCCATGGGGATCCCAGGAGAGAGTGGGGTCTTAGGGATGGAAAAAGAAGGGCTTGAGGTGAGCCAAGAAAGCTTGCCCATGAGCTGAAGATGGTCTAGCGAGCATCTGGGTGCTTTGTGGCCATCTATCTCCCTCTAGTGGCCATTTTAATTCATTCTTCACTGCCTAGCTTCAGCAAAAGAAAAGCCCATATAATGCACCTAATTTCTACACAATTAAATGTAGCAAACACTTACTGATTGCTTACTGTGTGTCTGAGGCTGTGGTAGGAACTGGGTACACAATAGCAAAAAATGAAAGGGGTCCTGTGGATAGAATGGCTTATCTACACCTCCTGCCTACCATCAGATGGTTTCGGGGGGCAGCAAAATACAAACATGAGTGTAATGTGGCAACCAGATGAGCTCATGGGAGCTTAGGTTGCCATGAGAAACAGCATCCAGGAATAAGAAGGTGATGTGTCCACTCTATTCTGCTCTACTCAACCGTCGCCAAGAGTATTATGCTCACCCTGATTACCACATTTTAGGAAAATTATTTTTAATAACTCTTTAAAATCTTTTTTAATTGATATTTCCTTTTTAAAACATTTTAACTATATCCCTCCCTATCAAAGCACAATCCTTTGAAATAATGAATGAAAATTAAGAACAGTTCACCAAAACTAACCTATATGCTATATGTTAACTGAGTCTAACAAGTATATCCAAAATTAATTAATAATGTTAATAAATTGTAAAGGATTGAGATGAGAAGGAATTCATGCCATTCAGAAAGTGCACGAAAGAATTGTGGGGGTTGAACTGGAGAAAAGATGACTTAAAGAGAGCCATCTTCAAATATTTCAAGGACTTTTTTATGAAAGAGGGACTTAGGAAAACCTGGATTTGATCCTTCCTCAGACACTTAATAGCTGGGTGACTTCGGACCATGTTTTTAACTTCTCTCATCCTCAGTTTCCTCACTTGTAAAATGGAAGTAAGAATAGTAAGTCCCTCACAAGATCATTTCAAGAATTTTTTTAAGACACCTTGGTGGCTTAGTGAATTACCAAATTATCAGTGAGACAATGAGAGTGGCTCAGAGAATACAAGATGACCTGAGTTCAAATCCAGTCTCAGGCTTATTCTATAATCCTGGGCAAGTCACTTAACCTCTGCCTCAGTTTCTTCATCTGTAAAATGGGGATAATAATGTCACCAACCTACTTCTTAGGGCTGCTGTGAGGAATAAGTGAGATAATATTTGTAAAGCACTTTGCAAACTATAAAGTTCTAAATAAGTGCTAATTATTATCATCATTATTATTCTACATTTACTGGGATGGACAGTGGAAGAGAGAGGGGAGAGTACCACCCCTCCCCATCAACCAGAAGTATGTTGCAGCGGAGAATGACTCCCTAGTACAGAATGAATCTAAAGTTCTCTAAGGACACTGGAGAATTTATACCTCCTTGGGGCTAAGTGAAAAAATACTGTAGAATTGACTAGGTTGCTTCCACTGAGGCCAGTTCCCACAAAGAAAAAAGGTAACCCTCGCTAGAACTTCATCACTGTCTCAAGATGAATTCTTCCTTCTATATGGCCTCTGCTAAAAGGGAAAGGAGAAAAGAAAGGAGAAAATCGATTCCTGGAAAACTGAAACAGAGAAACGAAATTTAAGACATGAGTATCTTGTCTTTCGAGAGGTAGGGAGTCCAGGAATAAGGGAGAGAATAAGCATTTATTAAGCATCAACTGTGTGTCAAGCACTGTGCTAAGCACTTTGCAGGCATCATCTCATTACCTGTTGTCCAGGACAAATGGTACATGCCTTTGTACTCACGTAGAATAAATAAAGGACTTAAGCTTTTCAAGTAGTCCTAAACTGATAATTCAATGCCTATCCTTTATACTGTGGTGTAGTGGAAGACAGCATTGATCCAGACAGCTTTGTGGATCAGTGGCTAGAGCACCCACGTCCAGAGACAAAAGATCATCCTGGGTTCAAATCTGATCTCAGACACTGCCTTGCTAAGTGACTCTGGTCAAGTCACTTTAAACCCATTTGCCTAGACCTTATTGCTCTTCTGCTTTGGAACTGTGTTGATTCTAAGACTGAAAGTAAGATTTTTTTAAAAAGAACAAAGGCATGATAGATCTGAGTCAAAGGACCTCCATTCTAATTATAGCTTTGCTATTGTTATTATTGTTATTATATTATTTATTATTTATTGTTATTCTTGTTATTATATTATTTGCTATGTGACATTGTCTTCATTCATTGACTTGATCAATCAACAAGCATTTATTAATGCCTTACTTTGTGCCAGGCAGTCTGCTATATATAGAAATGTAAAGACCATCAAAGAGATCACATTTTAATAAAGTATATATATATATATGTAAATTATATATAATAGGTATATACATGTATATAAATGCATTATTGTTCAGTCATTTTCAGTCTTGTCTGACTCTTGGTGACGCCATTGGGGTTTTCTTGGCAAAGATACTGGAATGGTTTGCCATTTCTATCTTCAGCTTATTTAACAGATGAGGAAACTGAGGCAAACAGAGGTTATGTGACTTTCCCAGAGTCACATGCTTAGAAGCCAGATTTGAACCTACTCCAGACCCGGGTACTTTAGCTGCCCATGTATAGAGGTAGGTCTATACAAGATACATGAAGAGTAGACTAGACCGTAGAGAGGAAGGCACATGTAGAGATAGAGGCAGGGGCCAGGAAAAGTCTCCTGCAGGAGTTAGTATTTGAACTGGGTTTTTCCCCCAGATTACATGTCACTACGATTTTTACTAGTTGTTTTCTGACATGTGACCAGAGTCCTAAAGGAATTCAGGAATTCTAAGATGCTGATGTGAAAAAAGGAGCACCCCAAGCCCAGGGACAGGAGATGGAGAGTTGTAGACAAGGAACAGTAAGTAGGCTTCTATGACTGACTCATAAAGTGCACAGAGGAGACTCACATCTGAGAAAATTGGAAAGGAACAAGTGTGCCACATTGTAAAGAGTTTAAATATAAAATAGGGGAATTTCTACTTGATTCAAGAAGTACTAGGCAGCCGCTGGAGTTTATTAAGCTTGGGTTGGGGGTGGGGGAGGCATAACAAAGTCGAACTCAGGCAAACATTGGCAGTTGTGAGGAGATGGATTGGAGTGGGGAAAGACTCAAGGCAAGGAGGCCAATTATAATGGGCCAGAAGAGAAGTAATGAGACATTGAACTAGCATAGTGGTTATGGGAGTGGAAAGAGGGACCTGAATAGGGACTTTTTGGAGGTAGAAACTACAAGATTTTTAGCAGGTAATTGCCTTCCTTTCCCTGAGCTTTAAAATGAAGGAGTTGGAAGAGTTGATCTGTAAAGTTCTTTCTGAATTTAAAACCCATGAACTCCAGAGCTAGAAGGGGCCCTAGAGATCAACTCTTAAATCTAAATTCCAGCCCCAATCTCTCTGGAACTCCAATACCACATTCCCTATCCATTGCCTGTTGGAGAGCTCCACCAAGATGTAGATGTCACAAGAGCATCTGGAACGCATTCTAATTCCCTTCAAATCCACCCATCCCCCAAATTTCTCCATTTTTATTGATAATTCCGGCATATTTCCAGTCACTTCTTCTTCTCATCTTCAACTATTCTCTCTTCTACAAACCCAGAATCCAATCAGGTGCTGAATTCTGTCAATCCCACCTCCACATCTTATAACTACCTCACTCTCTTGGCTTGCAAAGCTACCATCCTTGTTGAGGTTCTCATTACCTCTTTCCTAGACTATTGCAATACCCTCTTAATTGGTCTCTGCTTTCAGTCTCTCCCTGCTTTCAGTGTCTCTCCCCACTTCCAATCCATTCTCCACACAATACCAAATTAACTTTCCTATAATACAAATCTGAACTCTCTCTCTCTCTCTCTCTCTCTCTCTCTCTCTCTCTCTCT
>NC_058132.1:150289145-150410026 GCF_016433145.1 Gracilinanus agilis | reverse complement strand
CTCTCTCACACACACACACACACACACACACACACACACACACACACACACTCAATCACTCACTCACTCAAAAATCCTGAATGGCCTATTGCCTCTAGGCTAACTCCATAGCCTAGAATTCGAAACCATTCAAAAGCTGGTTCCCACTTATTTTTGCACTCTTATTTCATATTAACTCCCTTTCAGCCATTCTTTTTTCTGGCCAATTCAGCCTGTTAGTTCCATATTCATGGCCTTCCCTCACTGTGTCTTTTGTGTGAATATCTCTCATGTCTCTAGAATGTGCATCTACCTCACATCTACCTCATAGAATTCTTGCATTCTTTCAAAGCCCCAGCTTAGATTCCACCTTCTATACCAGTCCTGTCCCAAACCTCCTCCTCCATCCCTATTGTTAATACTCTCAGCCCCTTGGCCTTGGTTTATATAACTTTATGTGTATTGTGCTTTATTATACTTGTATATACATTATATTCCCCAGAAGAAGGCAAGCTTCTTGAAGGAACTATTACAATTTTTTTGCCTTTGTAGTATCAGTGCCTAGAACAATGCCCTGTATAAAATGGTGTTTGATGTTGAAATGAATTGTTGAATCTGATGCCTTATGCATGATACAGATAAAGAAACTAAGAACAACAAATGTTGAATGACTTGCCCAGGGTCACAAAATTGGAGAGTCTGAAGAATTGGAGTTAAAATTCATATCTCCTGTCTGCCTCTCATTTCAATTCTCTCCATTAAATCACTCTACCAGAGTACCAACATTCCCTTTTACTGCAATATCAAATGACTATCCATTTGGTTTATATCCTCACTTTAATTCATTAAAGTATCTTCATTTACTGAACAGCCTAGAAGACTGATCTTGCCTCTTCCTTCCCAAACCAGGAACCTCAGAGCAAGGAGGTCCTTGTCCCTTGGGCCACTTCTGCCCCAAAGGGTCCAGCCTCCCCCAGCCCTGCCTGGCTGGCACCTACACCAACCTCTCTGGGCAAGAAGCCTGCTTCCCTTGTCCTGCTGGTTACTTCTGCCCTGAAAATGTTAGCGACTATAGTCCATACCCCTGCCTACCTGGCTTCTACTGTCCTAAAGGTAAGCACAGCAGTGGTCCTGAAAGTCATGACTGGGTAGAGAGATGGCTGGGTATTACTGAGTTCAAGGGTGGGAATGGGAAAGTACTGAGATTAGAGGAGTAAGTTTGAGAAGGGGAGAGAGAACAGAATCACATTAAATTTAAGAACCTTGTTGAGACAGGCACAACATATATGGTTTGATCCATCATACCACTATTAGCTCTAAATCCCAATGGAAATCAAAGAAATAGGAACAAAACATTTAGAGTAGCTTTTAGAATGGTGGCAAAGATTTGGAAATTGAGGATGTGCCCATCAAGTGGTGGATGGCTGAACAAATTATCTTATGTAAATGTGATGAAATATCTATAAGAAATAAGGAAGGACCTGGATTCAGGAAAACCTAGGAAGACTTATATGAAGTAATGGAAAGGGAAGTGAGCAAAACCAGGAGAAAAAATTATACAATAATAAAATATTGTAAAGGTAAACAACTTCAAAAGACTTAGGGAACTCTGATCAACACAATGACCAGCCACAATCCAAAGGCATCAAGCATGATACCCACCTGCAGACAGAGAGCTAATAGACTCAGAATGCAGACAGAAGCATATTTTATTTTCTTTATTTCTTCTTTCCTTCCTTTCTTTCTTGTACATGTTTTGAGCAGGAATGTATTTTGCTTGATCATATATATTTGTAATGCTTTTGTTTCTCTTGCCTTCTCAATGGATGGCAGCAAGGGAAGGCAGGAGGGAAAAAATTCATAACAAAGAAGAAAATAAAATTGAATTTAAAAATAAAATATGTTCCAGGATTTTGCCAAAGTTAAAAGAGAGGCCCAAGAAAGAATAATCTTTGGAGTTCCTTCCTCTCACCATGTTCCTACTTCCCCATGGTTTCTCTGAAGGAAAAGCTAACTATAAGCTGGGGAATGGTGGGGAGGGGGTATTGTAGAGAAGGGAGGGGAAAAGAGAAGTATGTTTGATTTTAGTGTGAGCTTTCACAACTCAGAAATGGGCAAATACAACAAATTAGGGCTTGATTCATTATTTTGTTGAGACTTAAGAAAATGACAGCTAAAAATGTTAATAATGCAGATTAAACTTAAAAGTATGCTGTGGAGATACAGCTAGGTGGTTCAGTGGATTGAGAGCCAAGTCTAGAAACCAGGTCCTGGATTCAAATGTGACCTCAGACATTTCCTAGCTGTGTATCTCTGGACAAGGATTCTATTTTTTAACCCTTACTGTTCTTCTGCCTTAGAACCAAAACACATTATTGATTCAAAGATGGAAGGTAAGGGTCTAAAAAAAGTCATTTTTTCAAAGTGCATCTCATTGTATATTTTTTCCAGAGAGTCAATTGTCAAACTTTTGCCAACACATCCTGGAAGAAGGAAAAGTCAAAAGATGGCAAAGGGGGAAAAGGGTTATAGAAGACGGGCCCTCCCTCTAGCCCTAGGAGCCAGGACCACTAAGCTAAGGGAGACTCTTGCATTTATTTCTCAGGTACCAAGTATGCCACCCAGTTCCCTTGCCCCAGAGGTTATTACAATCCAGATGCACTGACCCAAAGCCTGGACAGCTGCCTGCCTTGCCCTCCTGGCTACTACTGTGGGAAAGAGAATCTGACCCAGGTATCTGGGAAGTGTGATGCTGGTAAGTCCCCCCAGGAGTTTCCCAAGAAAAGCAGAAAAGCAATTTCTGCTCAGGTGTAGTTTGTGGTCTGTGTGACGGCAATCTGGGGGAGTGGACAGCCCTCCCTCCGAAGCACCCTTAGGCTCTTGGGTCCCTGTAATTATATGTCAAACCTCTGAGTCCCAAGGAATAGGTATTCATCTGACCAGTCTATGCCATGTTCCAGAGCAAGAAGGGACAGATGATCTTTCTGCAAAGGGTTCTAGTAGGAAAGAGGGTAAGAAAATTCTGTAGCCTATGTGAATTTTGTACTAGAAAGTACTTGGGAAGCTGTAATAATATATGGCTTGTCCTTCCGTGGCTCTCACTCCCCCTTGGCCCTGTTTCCTGTTTTTCAGGCTGGTTCTGTGTGTCAGCTGCTTGGGCTGCCCGCCCCTTTGACCTAGACAATTATACAAGTACCAACTGCCTGTGCCCAGCCACTGCCACTGGAGGAAAATGTAACCCTGGCTCCTACTGTCCTGAGGGAAGCCCTGAACCCATCCCTTGCTCCCCAGGCTCTTACTGCAATGCTTCTGGTAAGGGGCATCTTGCAAAAAAGCCTTCATTAGGCCTGCAAGAGACATTACTATATGAAATGACAATGTGAAGCTCATGGGAATTTGAACTAGAAAAGACCTTAGAGATCATCTAATTTATCCCCTCATTTTTTAAACCCTTACTTTCTGTCTTAGTAACAACTCTTAAGTCAGAAGGGAAAAGTCTTGGCAACCAAGGTTAAAGGCTAGGGTCACACAGCTAGGAAATGTCTGAAGCCAAATTTGAACCCAGGTTCTCCCAAATTCAGACCTGACTCTCAATTCACTGAGCCACCTAGCCACTCTATTATCCCTTTTTACAGATGGGAAAAGTGAGACCTAGAACATCAAATGATTGTTCAAATTTACACAGCTAGCAAGGTACAAAGACAAGCTTTGAAACAAGTCCTTTGGCTAGAAATTCTGTACTCTCTTTATCATTCAAAATTATATTTGATGCCTGCCCTGGAGTATCATAACTGTCCATTTGGTGAGACCATAAGAGAAATGTGTAGATATGCAGGAAAGAAACGTTGATTTGGACTCGGCAGACCTGGGTTCCGATCCTAGATCTGCCACTTTTATATTTTGTTGTTGGTTTCAGTCATGTCCAAGCTCTTTGTGACCCAAGTTGAGGTTTTCTTGGCATAGATCCTGGGGTGATTTACCATTTCCTTCTCTAGCTCATTCTTTTAATAGATGACAAAACTGAGGTGAACAGAGTCAATGGGCAAATGTTACTTGATTTATTGTTCTGTTGATTGTCTAGACTTTGGGCAATTCGTTTAACCTCTATAAAGCACTTAGCTCCTCATTTGCAAAATGAAAACATTATTTTAGATGATTCCCCACCCCAAATTCTTTCTAGTCCTGAATCCTGTGATTCCCTCCCAAATTACCTTGTACTTATTTTGCATATATCATGCAAATACTTTTGCATGTTCGTTGTTGCTCTTCCATTCAACTGTAAACCCTAAGAGGGCAAGAACTTCTTCATTTTTGCCTTCTTCTCCCCACAGAGACAACAAAAATATATTTGTTGTTCATTTTAATTACCCTGTAAAGTGAAATAAATATGTAAAATTACAGTAATTGCTCATGTACATTTGCAGAAAAAAGGTTAGAAATGACCCTCTTCCAGCAAGCTGGGGAACGTGTGAAAAGAATTGTGAGGGAAAAAGTCCTGAGGAGGGCACAAGAGTCAGGGAATACTGCTAGTAGAGAGCTTAATGCCTAGGGCACTGTTCCCAGAGCAAAGTGATATCACCCATTCCACCCACTCTCAGAAGGTATGGTGGCTTTGTTCTCATTGGTTACCCAAATTTGAGTGGGTCAGTCCTCTGCTTCTGAGGGCTGGGATAACTACGTGTATCATGTGCTAGCCCTGGTTCTATCCTAGAGCTCAGATCACCTAAAAGTATCCTGACTCTGTGAGGTACTGGAGCTAGTTCAAATAGGCACCTGAGAGCCAATTATTAAATTTTCAGTGTGTCCCAACATCTCAGAAATTGGCAAACACTACTTGATTTCTTATTCTGTTGATTGTCTAGACTTAAGAAAGTGATGGAGAAAATGTTAATGATATGTATTAAACTTTATAGTGTATCAGGGATATTTTCTTTTTTGAAATCTGGTTGTTAAACATTTAGCAGCATACCACAATGGCCTGACCCCATGGAAGCTTCCTTCTCCCTCATTAACCCATGTCCTGACTCCCTTCCCTCTCAGTTCCCCAACTTTGTGCCAAACCTATCAAGGAAGTTTCTGTGTAAGAGCCAGATATCCCCTAGGGATGTCCTCCAGGGAAAAAGTTTCATCTCTTCCTCCTTGTCCAGGAAAGTTTTGAGAAGCATCCTTACTCTCATTTCACTGCAATACCAGTGACCAGCACTTGGTCCTCCTCCTTACCCAGGTCTGTCCACTACTAGTGGAGAGTGCCAGGCTGGCTATTACTGTGTAGAGGGTGCAACTGCCCCAGACCCAGATGATGGAGTGACCGGAGGCCCCTGTCCTGCAGGGACATACTGCCGTGAGTACTGTTTTACCTTAACTCTGTGTGGTCCCTGGTGTTGTCTCCTACTGGGAGAATCATCCAATCTCTTGAGTTCTCGCTCTTCCTTTTCCCATTCCCATGTTGGATGGAATGATTTTAACTTCTGGCCTGTATCTTCTATCTTTCTGTATGAAGGATGTTTGGAAAAGACATCTCTCCATTGTGAGGGGAGCAGTTCTAATCAAGGGTTGGAAGGAGTAGGAAGGCAGAGGTGCTAGTTCCAATGAAGTTTGGGACTGTGGTTCATATAAGAAAATGTAGCATATGCCTTATAATCTGCTCCATTATACTTGAGTCCTTGTTAGTACTTCAGTCATATATCCTTAATTCTAGTTTTTCTGCCCATGCAACACATGGGAGGGTCACGTATTCTGGACTACTCAATGCTGGAGGATATTGGCTTTATCATTTTCTAGGGAGTTGGTTGAAGAAGGGTACTACTTGTAGAGGGACAAGATAAGCAGAGATATTAGAAGCAATCTCTCTAGACCAGGTGGGAATTAGGTACCTGGCCAAAGAAATAGGAAATATGCCTCTAGAGCCTCCTATTAAGAGGACATTGGACTGACTAGGCTAACCAAGGCCCATGGATCCACCCACACTTAGATTCACCAGCCACATAAAGTGAGGTCCAAGTCTATTCCTGCTAACTCCTTGACCTGATTCTCTTATCAACCCCACTGATTTCTTTAAGAATTAAAACTGTGCTTAATGTCTCACCTTTTGGCCCTCAGCTGCTGGATCTCACAGGCCCATCCCTTGTCCACCTGGGACATTTTCCAGCATCCGTGGGCAGGTAGCAAATTCCAGTTGCCACACATGCCCATCGGGCTTTTATTGCAAAGACGCCGGTCTCAAGGCCCCGAGTGGGCAGTGCCCAGCAGGTGAGATGTGGAGAATGAATAGCCAACATATGAAACCATGTCAGATGAAATAGGAGCTCTTTTTTGAGGCTCCATGTTCCTCTGCTTTGTTTTTGCTTGGCACATCACAACCATGGGTATCCCATAGTGCTCGGAAGATCTCAAAGAGAAAATGGCCTCCAATAAATGGCCAAGTGATCAAGAAATAAATGATGAGATCAAATCTCTACCAAATGCCTCAACACCAACAGCATTATGACTGCCTCCTTGAAAGTGGGCATTTTAGAGGGAGAGAGAAATTATCAATTTGCTTCCCACAAATTCATTTGGTTAAGGACCTGGAGTCTTTCTCCGTGATAAGTAGAAAGAAAGAAGTAGGTAGTATTTCAGTCAAATCACCAGGAAAATCTTCCTTCCTGCTACCAACACTAAATCAACCAGGTAGTCTAGACCTATGTTGGTGAAACTATGGCACATGTGCCACAGAGGACTGCTCTTTTCCTCCTCTCCACACATGCCTGAGGACATTTCTCCCATCACCCACCCCTCTGTCCAGCAGCCCAAGGGGAGTGCTTCCTTTCTCCCCTGTCTGGGGTGAGGCAGGGAACTCACATGAGGCATGAGAGTTGCAGTTTGTGCATTCAGTCTCTAAGGTCTCTAAAATGGTCTAGACCATTTGCAGAATCTTAGAAGTCTTAGAGACATCATACCCAATGCAGGAGGAATTCCTTCCACAATATGATGGATGGTCATCCAACAAGTGATAGCATGCTTACAAGCAATCACCATTATTATGCAGTCTCTTCATTTGATGGTCAATTTGAATTGCTTGAACTGTTTCCTTATAACTTATACCCAAATGGCACCAGTTTTTGCCTGGCTTTTTTTCCCCTGGGCACAAGTCTACCCCCTCTTCTCTATGGCAACATTTCCAATATTTAAAGATAGCTATTCAGTTGCCCTTAAACCTTAGTATTCTCATTTCCTTCAAATGTTCTTCATATGACAATTTTCCGTCCCCTCCACTATCCAGCATTGCCTCCTTCTGGGCATGCTCTGGTTTGTCTCTTCTGAATATGACTTTGTCTTGGCACATAACAAAGAAACTTCTGAGTGTTTCAATGTCTTAAATTATATCTCCTTTGGATAAAACTCCCTTAGAAGGAACTGTCCAGCTGTGCAAAAGTAGGGATGAGCATATGTGCAGAAGCCATAATGCTCGTTGCCCATTGCCAAAACACAGGGGCAGATTTATGCTGGAAAGCAAAGTACTTCATCTCACTAGGATGTTGATTCATCTCCAAAGTACTGATCTGGCTTTATCTCCCTACTGAAAATGCATCCTGGCTAGTTCATTAAATAGATGTCAGGAAAGCACCTTGGAGATGTCAGGGGTTCCAAAACTGCTGGGCTCATTTCCATTATTACCCCCTTGAAACCTAATGATTTCTTATCCTTACAACCCAGGATGTAGTAGAGAAAGAATTAAAGTAGGAATCACAAGATATGGATTCTAGTCCAAGTTCTGAAGCTGTTTACTACTTCTATGACCCTGAGAAAAGCCACTTAATTTCTCTGAGCTTAAGTTTTCCCCTTTGTAAAATGGGAATGGTGATGCCCATTTACATAAAATGTCCTGCCTACCTCACAGAGGTGCTGTGAAGCTCAAATAAAATAACATGAGACATTAATTTGTAAACTCTAAAACAGTATTGTTTTAAATTATGGTATTATTGTTATTATTGTCAATCGTCATCTTTTTTATAAAGTTCAGATAAAAGAGTCTTGGGGCAAGTTGTTATTCTGTAATTCTCATATCTTTAATGTTCTATGGACTATTGCACAAATGGAGAACAGGCCTTTTGGTGATGGAATAAATTATTGAGATTATTATTATTGTTGATGTCTCTATATATGAAAAGGCTACTGAAGTGCCCTAGTGGAGCCTTCCTCATTTATCTTTCCCTCTCTTCCCTGTAGGTTATTACTGTGACTCTAGGACTAGACCAGTCCAAGACTTTCATCTGTACCCATGTCCTCAGGGATTTTATTGTCCCCAGGGCACAACCTGGGACAGACAGAACAGCTGCCCAGTGGGAACATATGGACCCCAGCAGGGACTGAAGGGCATCACTGAGTGTCGATTGTGCCCAGCTGGGAAATACTGTGCCCTGGCAGGGCTGTCGACTCCAACAGGTAGAAAAACAGCCAGCATTTGTGAAGACTGGAGAAAGAAGGGGTATTGGGGTGGAAGGCAAAGGGAATGATATAGGAAGATAGCCTGGTGGAGTAGAAAGAAAGCAGAAATTAGAATCAGTTCAAGAACCTGGATGCCATCTCTGTTACTTCCTATGAGACCTTGGGCAAGTCACAGGAGTACTCACTGGGTCTCAGTTTCCTCATCTGCTAAACGAAGGCAATTGGACTACCTTTAAGGGCCCTCTTAACTCTAAGTCTATGCTTTACAATATCTGAGTCTTTAAAATAGAAATCTTTAAGAAATTGAAAACTAAACTACAAAGGACTACAATATCTTATAAGAAGGTCTTCAGTTTGAAAAAATCTTCCAGAGGTTACCTAACCCCTCTGCCTGCCTCTAGCCAGGACTGCACATGTTCACTTCTAAGTAGCTCCAAAAAGACTCCACAGCCTCTCTAGAAAATTCATTCCTATTTTCACCAGTCATATGACCACAAAGATCTCTCAAGACCTACTTAATGCTCTAACTAAAGGTCTTGGGTTCAAATCTGGCCTCCTAGCTGTGTGACCCTGAGCAAGACACTTAACCTCCATTGCCCAGTCTCTACTCCTCTTCTGTCTTGGAACAAATACTTAGTATTGATTCTAAGACAGAAGGTAAAGTTTTTTTTTCTTTTTCTGGAAAAGAACCCATCTTGAGACATAGCAATGTGGCTGGGATATATGCTTTAGAAAAAGAGAAATGAATGAGAAAGGAGAAAAATGGAGTTTAGACTAGGGGACTATGTTGGACTAGTTCATATGACCTCATGTATGTCATTCCTGATCTTGGATCTCCAGCTCCTCAATCTGTAACATGAGGCAGGAACCCAGACTAAATATCTCTAATGTTTCTTCCAGTTCTATCTTTGATTTTATGGAATTCTATAATGTTTCTAATGTCCCAAGATCAGCTAGGGGTAAGGGGTTTGTAAGTTGCTGCTGCCTTATTTGGTGACTCCAATGAGATATATCTGGAAATATTATTTTATAGAGATAAAAAAAACACACCTGCTAGAACACTACAGAAAGGGAAGGATACGCCCTTCTCTGGCCCCCATTCTAAAGACGTGAGCCCTGTCCAGCCACTCTCCTCCTCCTCCCACCAGGAGTGACCTATTCTCTAGTCTCTACCCTCAGCTCCACTCTTAGAGAGGGATTATCTATGAATGCAAGGAAGAAACCCATAGAGAAGGCAATATGACAATGACGGTGTCTGACCCTCTATATCAGAAAGCCAACTGCTATTTTTAGCTTCATGGGAAGAAGACCTAAATCCACACTTGCCCCACTTTGGGAGTTTTATAAAAATAGGAAATCAATAAGAGTCTGTTTCATTTAGTGCCTGAGCTCCCAACCAGAGAGATTTATTTTTCTTACCGATAATTTAAATGGATCCCCTATTCCCTATTTTTCCCTGTCCACTTTACCATTACTTTACCCCTTTCTCTGTTTTCCCCTTTAGAAAAAGAACACACACAGATTGGAAACAGTTTTAATTGGTCAAATATTTATCTGGAACAAGCTGGTCTCTATTCTAACTGAAACAGTAATTCTAAATGGAACTTGAAAAAGTAGAGCATTTGTAGATTTAATATCTGTCCTCTAAGATTAGGAGAAATGGGAGGAGGGGAAAAGGAAAGACAGAACACATTACTGGCCCTTATCCTATCTCCTATCTTTTATCAGATTTCCTGGAGAAAAAAAGCTCCACAAACATTCATTTGCTCCAGCCTTACTCTTCCCTAGAAAGCTGACAGGTAAATACTGTGGCGGCAGAACCAGTAGCAACAGACAAACAACCTCACCGCACATTGTACCAGCTAGCTGCCTCTAGTTCATACTCCATTTTTCTCCTTCTTTCCCATTCATCTCTCTTCTTCTAAAACATATGTCCAGCACATCCATCACTACATCTCAAGATGGTTTCTCCTCCAAAAAAGGGAAAATTGATACCTTTTAAAAAATAAAAACCCTTACCTTGTATCTTAGACTCTAAGGCAGAAGAGCAATAAGGGTAAAGCAATGGGGGTTAAGTGGCTTGCCCAAGATCACACAGCTAGGAAGTGTCTAAGACCACATTTGAACCCAGGACCTCCCGACTCTAGGCTTGACTCTCTATCCATCAAGCTATCTAGCTGACCCCTACAATGAAATCTTTTAAAGACAGTTCCCACATCTCCCAAGGGCCCATATAGCCAGGGACTGAAAACCTCTCTGCCTACAGAAAACTTTTCTTCAAGGACCCACAACATAAATTTGTTTTGCTATTCCAAATGAAGTTTGGTGTGCAGAGAGAAGTCAGATCTTAATTCATAAGAAAAAAAATTCCTAACTAACATTAACTTCTGCAGAGGTGAATCCTAAAAGCCTCAGCTTTCTTCTTCTTCTCTTCTTATTTACCAAGAAAGGCTGAATTCAATGACCTTGTGCATGGGGATTCTTTTTTTAAATTTATTATTAAACATCCCTTTTTATTATTATTATTAATATTATTAACATTCCTTTTAAATTTTGAGCTCCAAATTCTCTCCTTCCCTCTCTCCATGTTGCCCACCCACTAAAAATGCAAGCAATTTATTAATTATACATGCAAATCATACAAAATGTATTTCCACATTAGCCATATTGCAAAAAATAAAAATAAAGAAAGTGAGAAAATTACACTTCAGTTTTTACTCAGAGGTCATCAGTGTTCTCTTTGGAGGCGGATAACATTTTTTCATCATGAGTCTTTTGGAATTGTCTTAGATCACTGTATTGATCAGAGTAGCCAAGTCACAGTTGATCATCATTATAATAACATTGCTCTTACAGTGCACAATAATCTCCCAGTTCTTCTCCCTTCATTTTGCAATAGTTCATGTAGGTGTTGCCAGAGTGGAGGGATTATTTAGAGGGAAGCACATTGCCAGAATTTAGGGACTTCCCTCTCTCCCTTAGAGATCACCAGAAAGGTCCAATGTCTGATGTGGTCACAGATCTAGAGCCAGAAGGATGTCAGAATCCATCTAGTCCAGTGCCCTCACTTTACAAATAAGGAGACCAACCTTATTTGTTGGAGACCAACAAACCCAGGGAAGTTATGATGAAACAGATAGTGTCAGATGTGGGATCTGAATGCATGTCCTCCAACTATTCCCAAGACTCTTTCCACTGATGAGCCATGTTGACCTAGAAATGAATTAAGGGATGTTATAATCAAGGAATTGTCAATATGGTTGATATAAAGAGAAGAGAAAGCAGATCTGAATTTTCAGATGGAATATGATGGGTAGAGCCGGTTACAGTCTCTATTGGTATGTAATATAGTATGGAAATAAGAAAGCAACGAGGTACAAAGGTTGGGGGTATCCTCTTTCCTAGGTGACTGTGCTGAAGGTCACTGGTGCAAGGAAGGTGCCTCTATGAAGAATCCTACAGATGGGGTGCTGGGCCTCCTCTGCCCCCCAGGGCACTATTGTCTCACAGGTACAACAATCTTCTCAGGACCAAATGGAATGAGGATTCTGAGGAAGATTGTCCAGTCCTCTGTAGCATCTACTATTGGGCAATGGTGGGATTGCATGGACCATTGGTCTTTCAAAACCTTTTTTAAGCTCCCATTGAATGATGTAAGTTGTACATAACTGTTCTTCAGAGAAGCCATTCTCCAGAGTTATCCAGGATGCTCTACCTTCTGTTTTTTCTGGCAGTTCCATCCCAAAACAATACTTAAAATTGATTTCCAGGGGGCAGCTGGGTAGCTCAGTGGATTGAGAGCCAGGCCTAGAGACAGGAGGTCCTAGATTAAAATCTGGTCTCAGGCACTTCCTAGCTGTGTGACCCTGGGCAAGTCACTTAACCCCCATTGTCTAGCCCTTACCATTCTTCTGCCTTGGAGCCAATACACAGTATTGACTCCAAGACGGAAGTTAAGGGTTTAAAAAAAAAACTGATTTCCAAGCAGCTTTTCTTGACTAACTTGACCTAATTCTTCTCAATCCTCTCTCTGTGTGCCCTCATTCCATGGTTTATGCTTTGTCCCTCCTTGCTAGATTCTTGTTTTCTAACTCTTTTCCCAATGTGTCTATTTTGTCTCCTGAATCAGATACTCAACTTTTGAAAGGCATGTACTTGCCTTCTCTCACTATGTCCTAGAGAGAATCCTGCCCACAGTCAGTACACATTCAGTCTAGAGGAGGAAGGAAGGAAGGAAGGAAGGAAGGAAGGAAGGAAGGAAGAAAAGAAGGAAGAGTAGACAATCCTTGCCCTTGGAAGATGACTCTCTAAGATAAAGATTCATAACCCAGGGCCCCCAATCCCAGCCCCCTAAACCATAGGCAGATTTCAGGGACTTTATGATGGGGAGGGGGAAAATCCTGGCTTTGTTTTCACTAACATCTAACTGAAATTTAATGTTTCCTTCAATTGGTTAAAAATTGTTAGGAGCCAAGACTATAAAATAAAAATAGTAACCCTTCTAGAACGATATGGATTATGAGCCCCGCATGGGCGGAGGCATAGCTGCAAAACGTCCTCCAGATTTTCCACATAACTGCGTGTTCTTTTTCCACGTCCCTGCTTCGTAACCACTTGTTCCTTTCTCCTTTCATCCCGACCGTCAACCCCCTCACTCTGAACATATATATTCTTGTCCTTTACCAGCAATAAACGGGCCATGTTCCACTAGACTTCCTTGTCTTCTTGCGTGCATGGTTCCCCTCTCTTTCCCTATGGTCTTTCAGGTGGCTGTTCCCAAATACCCCATAGTTGAATCCGGCTGGTTCCGGATGAAAAATGTTATCTGAAAATATGTTTTGCATGATGGTATGCATATAGCCCAGATCAGATTATTTGCCATCTCTGGGAGGGAGGAGAGAAGGGAGGGAGGGAAGAAGATGATTTGGACCATATAACATCAGAGAACTTATGTGGAAATTTTCTTTTACATTTAATTGGTAAAATAAAATATATTAAACTAAAATAAATTAAGGTGAGGAGACTGAGGCCCAGGGAGTTTAAATGACTTGAGATATGAGATAGTGGATAAAGTACTGGCCTTGAAGTCAGGAAGCCTGAGTTTCAATTCTGCCTCAGTCACCTGCCAACTGTGTGACCCTAAATAAGTTGCTTAGTCCCTCTCAGTCTCATTTTCCTTGTCTGTAAAATGGGAATAATAATGGCACCTACTTTACTGGATTGTCATGAGGATCCAATGAGATAATATTAGTAAAGTGCTTTACAAACCTTAAAGCTCTATATAAATGTCAGTCAGGAGATATATATATTCCTGAGAAAAGGTCCACATGCTTCACCAGAATGTCTAAAGAATATGGGATAACAAGAAAGTTAATAATTCCTCCTTCGGGAGAGGTGGGGGGCAGATGGGTGACTCAATAGATTGAGAGCCAGTCCTAGAGACAGGCAGGCCTAGGTTCAAATGTGACCTTAGACACTTCTTAGCTATGTGATCCTGGGCAAGTCACTTAACTCCCATTGCCTGATTTTCTTTACTGCTTTTCTGCTTTGGAACCAATACACAATATTGATTCCAAGATTCAATGTAAAGATTCAAAAAAATAGAACTCCTCCATGGTCTAAGACAAAATTCCTATTCCACAAACAACCCCTCTAAAGAGGCTGCTGGAAGTTGTCTGNATATATATATATATATATATATAAATATATATATATATTCCTGAGAAAAGGTCCACATGCTTCACCAGAATGTCTAAAGAATATGGAATAACAAGAAAGTTAATAATTCCTCCTTCGGGAGAGGTGGGGGGCAGATGGGTGACTCAATAGATTGAGAGCCAGTCCTAGAGACAGGCAGGCCTAGGTTCAAATGTGACCTTAGACACTTCTTAGCTATGTGATCCTGGGCAAGTCACTTAACTCCCATTGCCTGATTTTCTTTACTGCTTTTCTGCTTTGGAACCAATACACAATATTGATTCCAAGATTCAATGTAAAGATTCAAAAAAATAGAACTCCTCCATGGTCTAAGACAAAATTCCTATTCCACAAACAACCCCTCTAAAGAGGCTGCTGGAAGTTGTCTGGATCTTTCTTCTTTACCCCACCTATTTCTGCAGGAACCCCGAGACCAGCTCCATGCCCACCAGGCACATGGTCCAAGGAAGGGAACAAGAACCTAAACGGGTGCCAAGCCTGCACTGGAGGCCATTTTTGTAACAACAGCAGTCCGCCAGCTCTCACCGGACCCAATAACTTTAAGTATGTAGTTTCTTTCCTTCTGAGTTCGAGGGTCAGAGCAGGATTGAATGCTAAGTCAGTTCTAATCCAAGACCTAAGAAATAAGTGGAAAGAAAGAGCTACCTTAGTCCTCTTTGATCCACTCCTGAGAGGCTCCCCAAGGACTGTGTGAAGACAAGTGATATTGAGGACCTTAATGTGTATTAGGTGGAGTCTGCACCTAATTTTCCAGGGATTTGTGTGTAGCACTAAGGCTAGCCATCATTTTCCAAGCAAGTTTTAGTGTCAGTCATCTCAAGTTGGCATTTCTCTTCTCAAAAGTAACCTCCAGTCCCCCACCCTGGATGCCTAGGGAAGGGATCAGGGAGATGAGACCAGAAGACTCAGTGATCCACTTTGGAGTGGATTGTCCAAAGCCCTAAGGATTCCCCTCCCACCCTAGGCAACTATTAGCTGAACTGAGATGGCGAGGCTCCAAGTCCCAGATGTAGGTCATTCCTTTTCCTTGCCCTTGGCTTCCCTGAAAGGAGAAGCACCCACCCTCTAGGGCTAGGCTCTGATGACATCCTTTTTTATTCTATTCCTACTGCTGCAGGTTTCAGTGCACTGAGGAGGCTACCCTGGCTTCCCCCACAGATGGGGAGCCTTGCTTCATTGGATACTTCTGTCCCCAGGGAATGAAGCACCCCGCCTCTTGCCCCCTTGGCTCCTACATGCCCTTTAAAAATCCAGCAGAATGTCACATGTGTCCCAGTGGTCAATACTGTGTCCCAGGACAGAAGCCACAGCTCTGCCCACGAGGTGAGTGGCCAGCCCTCTACTCATCTGCCTTGGCAAAGCATGAGTGGCAGGGGGAGGATGAGGTTGTAACCATCTTTAGAGTATTGTTTGCCTTGTTTCCCTCTGAAAATGCTCTGCTCTCAGGATTCACTCTGAAGAATTTAGGGATGCCTCAAGGAGAGGAGCTCAAGAGGACAATATCCCTGATACACAATTTCAGCAGCACTGGTTTATGAAATAATTTTGTTGTTTAGTTGTTTCAATCAGGACTGACTCTTTGTGACCTTATTTGGGGGGTCTGGGGGTAAAGATAATGGAATAATTTGCCATTTCCTTCTCCAGCTCGTTTTAGAGATGAGGAAACTGAGGCAAAGTTAAGTGACTCGGTCCAGGGTCATACTATTAGTAAATGTCTGAGGCCAGATTTGAACTCAGGTCTTTCTGACTCTAGGCCCAGCATGCTATCTACCAGTGATGGGCAAACTATGGCCTACCGGCCAGATGTGGCCCCCTGAAATGTTCCATCTGGATGTTTGACATTATTTCTAATCTGAAGAATACGAGTAGGATACAATACAATGAAACTTCAAAAGAGTTGCCTTAGAAACAGACTGACGGATGAGCATTTCCTTTCCTTTGGCCCCCTCTTTAAAAAGTTTGCCCATTACTGTACTATACTATCTAGTTGTCCTTTATGAAATTAAATGAAATAATAATAATAAAATAGCCCCCGTGATTTTACATCTACCAGGAAGACTTAGGTTCAAATGCCATCTTTGAAACTTATTAACTGTATATCCTTGTATCAATCACCTAAACTCCTTAAGTCTCAGTTTTCTCATCTGTAAAATGAATGAGTTGGGTTTCATGTTCCCCAAGATCCTTCTTGCACCCAGCCTATGATCATATAATCTATTATTTGAGCCTCACAATCTCTTGGAGAACTAGGTCTACATTTTCCTGGAGATGTTGAGGAGAAGGATATCATGACTTGCCCAAATGGGAAGGGGAAAAAGAAAACACAAAACTTGAACTTGGGTTTCCCTACTACTCCCTACATAGTACCAACTTTCCACAGTAAGATAATCTATGAATCAGGGCAGGAATTATGCTGAAGGGTATCGAAGCCAGGGGAAGGGGACCAGGGTCCCAGGCTCAGGCTCAGGCCAAAAAAAGTCTGAAATGAGCTGAGTATCTTGGTCTCACTTCCTCCTCCATCTCCTCTCTCCCTTATTCTTATCCTTGTTCCTCTACAGGTTTCTATTGCCCTGAAGGGACAGGAGTAGACTGGCAGCCATGCCCTGCTGGCACCTATGGTCCCATGCATGGGTTAAGCAGCCTGATGGAGTGCAGAGTCTGCGACAAGGGCAGGTATTGCCTGAAGGCCAATGCCACAGATGTGAGCGGAGAGTGCTGGGCAGGTTACTTCTGCCCAGGAGGATCAAGGTGGCCAAATCCAGAACCTGGGACCGAAGGTGCTTAAGGCTTTCTTCTAGCAGACAAGTCACCTTGGCTGCTAGGTGGGGAAAGGCAGAGCCCCAACCAAACTACAGCACAGAGAGCCAGTGAGCTTGTTCTGTTCAAAACATCTGCATCTCAGCTATCCCTCCATGTCCCCAGACTGTCCACTGAGTGGATCTCCTGATAAGCCAGAGCCTTCCTAGAGGAGTATTCTTCCACTGCCTTCCTTGAGCTGGGCAAAGTTTTTGTTTCTCTTTTGTGTCACCATTCCCCTTCCCACCCAACTCTTTCTCTCTACCCAGTTTTGAAAACAAAATGTAAGAAAGACAAAACCTCAAGAGAATGAGAAAGATTCTGTTCCTAGATTCTATTCCAGTTTCTGCAACTGGCTTTATCCAAGCCCTTTGGGTTTTAGTAAAGCTACCTGATGCCCTCAGTTCATCCTATTTACTAATTCCCTGCTCTTACCACAGAGTAGGAAGGTCCCAAAGACCCAGTCTAATTGGACAACTCCTTCTTTCTGATCTTTGCCCAGGGTGTTCTACTGGCCCAGTGGGCATAGGGGGGTGAGAGGGAGAAGAGAAGAGAATATGGCTTACATCCTTGAGCTGTTTGTTCATTGATTCCATGACTCCTGGAGCTTGGCTCATAGAAGAGACTCCATTCTAAGGTGACCGAAAGGGAAAATGGGGTAAAGAAACCCCCAGGCACAGACTATCCCAGAGGGTCATTATGTGGAGGAGAAATTACAATTGTATGGGCAGGTCTCTGAGGAAGGCTGTCAAGTAACCAACTGATCACAGCAAGGAAACACACACAAACACAGAGAGAGAGAGAGAGAGAGAGAGAGACAGAGAGAGAGACAGAGAGACAGAGAGAGAGACAGAGAGAGAGAGACAGAGAGAGAGAGACAGAGAGAGAGAGACAGAGAGAGAGAGACAGAGAGAGAGAGAGACAGAGAGAGACAGAGAGAGAGACAGAGAGAGAGAGCTGAAAGAGAATGTTAAGATCTATTTAGTTTATAGGAAATTTGTTTTGTTTGATTATATATTTGTACAGTCACATACAATATATAGAGACATCTATTGTAATGGATTTTGTTTTTCTTGACTTCTCAATGGGGAAGGAGAGAGAGTTGGGAGGGAGAGAATTCAGAACTGAAAACAAAATAAAATTGAGTTGAGATCACATAACTATTCCCTTTGGATTTAATAATAGACACACAAATCACTTTTTGGTCACCAATTAATCTCTCCTCTTTTCAGCAAAGGAATCCCCATCACCACTATGTCCCATCCAAAACTGAACCATTCCCATAGTTCAAGAAAAGTCTCTTCATTTGACATAGTGGATAGAGCTCCAGATTTGGAATCAGGACACTATGAATTCAAATCCTACCTCAGATGCTTCATTAGCTGTGCCTCTTTAGCTCTCCTGGACTCGATTTCTATATCTGTAAAATAGGGAGAATAAAATTACCTATCTCAATAGGCTTGGTATGAGCTCAAATATAATCATGTTTGTAAAATGTGAACCTTAAACTTTCTATAGATGCTAGATGTTTTTATAGCCTACTTATTTCTATTGCAGCCAATTAATAAGTTACAGAGGGGTACCTAGAATGGCAGAGGAAGGAATTAGAAGTCATCTCAGCTGAAACCTTGTTTTAAGATAAGGAGAATGAAGCCCAGAGGGTTACATGTTTGCCCAAAGTCACTCAGCTAGTTAATGACAGACACGGGACTTGAACGAGGGTGTCCTGACTCTGACCCTGGCGTTCTTTCCATTACAACACATTTCTTTCCCATACCCAGCAGTTTGGTTCTCTTTAATATGCAATAGCAGGAAGGAGGGCAGCCAGAGCTGAAGCAACCCTGGCTTTTACCAGCTGTCAGGCTGACCTTGTTTCTCCCTTCCAGGTGAGGCTGGTCCTTGTCCTCAAGGACACTATTGTCCCAGAGGCTCTGCTGCACCCCAGCCTTGTCCACTGGGCACCTTCAGTCAGCAAATCAAGCTAAGCTCTGAGGTAGGAAGACTGTTGGGAAGAGAAAGGAAGGGGGACCCTGTGGGTCACAGGCTCTGCTCAAATAAGAGCAAACTACTCTTCCCAGAGTGTGCACATCTCCAGCTAAATATTCCTTCAGAGGCTATAAGCCCAATTCCTCTTTTACCAAACAGAGGTCTTCAATGGTTCAAGATTCTCCATTGGTCAAATATGAATTATCTACCTCTGTGAGGTCCTGAGGAGTCTGCAAAGGGAGAAGGCAAAAGCCCAGGATCTAGGGCTAGAACTAGATGAGTCCCAGCTCTTCCTCTTAAAGGCTATGAGACCTTTTTGAAGACACTTGATCCACTTGGGTCTCAGTTTCCCTTTCTGCAAAACAATGGGATTGGATTAAACAATCATGGAATCATGGCTATAGAGCTGAATATGCATAACTAGGGGAAAAACAGGGGAGAGAAGCAAGCAGGAGCCAGGTGAAGCCAAGAGGATCTCAGAGAATTAAGAGGTAATAGGAGGGGGGTAGCTAGGAGGTTCAGTTTAATGAAAGTCAGTCCTAGGACAAGAGGTCTTGTGTGACCCTGGGCAAGTCATTTAACCCCAATTGCCTAGCCTTTACCATTCTTCTGCCTTGGAACCAATACTTAGTATTGATTCTAAGAAAAAAAGTGAGGGTTTACTAAAAAAGGAGGAGAAGGAAGAAGAGGGGGAGGAGGGAGAGGGGAGAGATGCAGGAGAGGAGGGAGAGGAGGGAGAGGAGAAGGTGGAGGAGAAGGAAAAGAAGGAGAAGAGGAGGAGGAGAGGGAGGAGAAGGAGAAGGAAGAGGAAGAGAAGTTTGACGTTCTGAATGATGCAAGGGAAAATTCTTCTCATTTCTCCATCTAAAAAAATGGGGACTATTTGGAGGATGAGACAAATTCTTGCCAGAGGCACAAATGTGAAAAACATCATATAATCAATGCACTCTCTCTGGGCTCACTTTCCCACCTGGAACCTGACCAGCAGGTTAGTTTGTCAGAGGGCAAAGATTACTATTCCCCTCAGAGTTCTAGGGTAACCCAACCTTCAATGGACTTAACACCAATGACCCTTAATTATCCTTGTGAAAATTTGCAACTCAAAAAAGCAAATTTTTAATGCCCCTATACCAGTAATAGAAGCTCTGAGTTCAAATCCAGCCTGGGATGCTTACTAGCTGTGTGTGACCCTGGGAAAGTCACTTAATCTCCATTTGCCTCGATTTCTCATCTGTAAAATGAGCTGGAGAAGGAAACGGAAAATCATTCCAGTATCTTTGCTAAGAAAACCCCAAATAGCATCATAAGGAGTCAGACACTACTGAAATGACCAAACAACTCAATTTTATAGTAAAAATAACTAGCCTTTGAAGAGTCTCTACATATGTTATCTCATTTGATCCTTACAGCAACCCATTTTACTGATGAGGAAGCTAAAGCTACGAGGGGTTAAGTGACTTGCTCAAAATCATGTAGCTAGAGGGGGCAGCTGGGTAGCTCAGTGGATTGAGAGCCAGGTCTAGAGATGGGAGGTCCTAGGTTCAAATCCGGCCTCAGACACTTCCCAGCTGTGTGACCCTGGTCAGGTCACTTGACCCCCATTGCCCACCCTTACCACACTTCCACCTAGGAGCCAATACACAGAAGTTACGGGTTTAAAAAGAAAAAAGAAAATCACGTAGCTAGAGTCTCAATCAAGATTTGAACTTGAGTCTTCCTGACACTAAATCCAGCAGCCTATCTATGATGCCACCTGGGTGCCTAAATTCTTGACCCTTTCCACTTTTAAGCCAACACAAGGGAGTGGGGGTGGATTTAAAATATTTCCTGAAGTAAAACATAATTGGGAGGTTACACCTTATAAAATTCATTCCTAAAACAAATACAAATGATTTTGTGATCTTAAATTGTATGGGATTATCTCTTCTGCTTTCTCTTTGATTAGTGGGGGAGGGGGTCGTGGGAAGGCAAGTCCCCACATCCATATGTTGCTGGTGGTGTTCCCTGCAGGCTGACTGCTCCCCTTGTCCTCCTGGACATTACTGCAATGCCACAGGCCTCACATCCCCGTCTGGTCCATGCAGTGAAGGCTTCTTCTGCACAGGTGGAGCAATCATCCCTAACAGCACCCTCAGGGACCAGAGAGGCGGCCCCTGCCCCACAGGTAACTGCTTTCAGTCATTGGAGCCCAGTTCTCCAAAGTGGTCTAGCTTGATTAAGAACCTGATCTTGGGAGGACACCTTCCACAGTGCAGACCAAGTCCCTCTCCAGAGTGTCTGCAAACTTGAATCATTGCTTCTCCCTCTCTATCTAGAAATTTCCTTGAAAGCCTGACTACCTTCTGGAAAACCTTGCATCTAAGCACTAAGGGTCTTTGGAGGGATGTAAGGAGTGGCGCCATGCTGGTTCCTCAGATGCTTGCTACTGATTCCTTCTCTTACAGGACATTTCTGCCCTCGGGGCAGTGTCACCCCTCGGGCCTGCTTAGCTGGATCCTACAACCCCCTTCCAGCCCAGAGCAGCTGTGAGCCATGCCCCCAGGGGTAAGCACTGAAGGGACAGTTACTGTCCCTCCAATATTCCCAGTAGCTATCTCACTCCAAACAGTGCCTTTCCCCTTCCTTCTGCCTCTCCCACTGTAATCATGCATCCTGGCTCCTAATCTCACTGCCTATTTACCTTCTTATTCCTACTGGCCTGGACTCCAGATCTCAGAAGTAGTTTTTTCCCCAAAGTTTTCTGTTTGTTTGTTTGTAAGAGGAAAGAATAGAATGCATAAATATCAATAATCGATTAAATTAAGAGGGCAGCTATATGGCCCAGTGGATAGAGAGTGAGTTCTAGAGATGGGAGGTCCTGGCTTCAAATCTAGCCTCAGACACTTCCTAGCTATGTGACCCTGGACAAGTCAATTAATCCCCACTGCCTAGCCCTTACCATATTTCTGCCTTGGAACCAATTCACAGTATTGATTCTAAGATGGAAGGTAAGGGTTTAAATATATATATATATATATATATATATATATATATATATATATATAGAGAGAGAGAGAGAGAGAGAGAGAGAGAGAGAGAGAGAGAGTGTGTGTGAGTTCTTTGGCTGAAGTTTCTCAAAAATAGCTTAGCCCCCAAGCATGAGGCCCATATCCTCTTGTGCTCTCATCCTCTAGCCCTCTACCACAATGACATTTCTTTCTCACACCACCCATTTCATTCTTCTCCACTCCATTCCAATTCATCCCCACACCTCAAACTGTAATTTACTCCAGTAGGTACTAGCTCACTCTCAGCCAATCAGGAACTTTTAGTCCCTAGTAGGGCTTCTGCTGCTGTAGCCATACTTTTTTGGGAAACCTTTGAGATAACTAGCTGCCTCTTCTCTTCTATCTCAAGAGATAATGGAAAATAAAAACACTATAAAGGAATGCTACCATATATGTGCCAATTCCCCTTAAAAAAAGATCATAATTCAACTTGGCACCCCATTCACTACCAAAATTCCCAAAAGTCAGACTTTCTCCTCCCAGAGAAATCCATGCCCCACACTCCACCCCCAAAGTCCTCAGGGCCACCATCCATTCAGCTATACTACCCTAGGGGGAAAAAAGTGATTTTTCTCTTTTCTTAAAAATTTTCAGAGAAGTTCCCCTGGCAGGGTATCCCATTATCACAGAGTTCCCATGGCAGCTGGCAAAGAGCTCTTCACAGGGTCAACAGGCTCTCTCTTCTCACTGAAATGTAAGCTTATCCTTTTCTCCTTGGAAATAAAGAACGACTGCTCCCCAGCTGATCAATAAACCCCAAAGACTGTCATTAAGTCCCAAGTCAAACATCTCCCATCCATACCCAGCATATGGCAGCATTAGCCTCCCTAGCACACTTCAGTTCTCCATGGGCATCCCCTAAGCTGGCAGTGAGCTTAAAAGAACATTCTATCTTCTCTCCCCTATATAGTTTCTTCTGCCCAGAAAATTCCTCCTCCTTGGTTGGGAACAAGTGTCATGCTGGTCACTATTGTCCTCCTGCCACAGCCTCAGCCTCCCAATTCCCTTGCCCCAGAGGGACGTACAACCCTCAGAAGGGCAGCGGCCAATTATCAGACTGCATCCCCTGTGACCCAGGTAAGAGGAAGAAGGAGCTTAGAGGCAACCCTCAGCCTCATTTTATCTTCCTTAACCTTGGACAGAGAGGATAGGATTATCCTGATCAACTAAAGTAGGGTCAGCCCCAGTATGATAAAATAATAACGATAATAAAATTCTTGTTGGTGTGCATGTGTGTGCTGTTCTGCATGTGTGATCTCGTCTTGCTCTCATAAAAAACTTATAAAGTAGATAGTGTTGATTTTAATATCATTCCCATTTTACAGATGAGGTAACAGACTCAAGTAGGTTGAATTAATCCATTATAATAATAATAATCCACGGTAATAATAATAATGACCGACATTCACATAATGGTTTCAAGTTTACAAAGTTATCTGTATTCAAGGTGACCCAAAAGTCTTAATGCAATTTTAAGTCTATTAAAACTTTAATGAGCTGATGTTCACTAAGATTTGGGGGATACCCTACATATTATTTGATGAAAGCCTCATAACAACTCTGTGAAGGAGTTTTTACACGTATTTTCATTCTTGTTTGTAGAGAGGAATTAAGAGTTTTGCTTATCAATAGCAATATCAATAGTATCGATATTATCAATATTGACATTTGAACTCAGGTCTCTCCAATTCCAAGTCATTTATCAAGTGCTTCCTATATGCCAGGTCCTATGCTTAAAGCTGTGGATTCAAACAAAGGTCAAAATAGCCTCTATCCTCAAGGAGCTTCCATTCTAATAGGGGAGACCACATGTGAAAAACTGGGTACATACTGGATATTTGCAGAGTAGGTAAAAGGTAATCTCACAGGAGAAGGCACTAAGCAGAAGGGAATACAGAAGGGCCTCTTATAGAAGGTGAGATTTAAATTAAGTCTATAAAGAAGGTAGGGGGAAGCCAAGTGGCAAAGGCGAGTAAGCAGAGCTTTGGGGGCATGGAGGAGCAGCCAGTCCAAAGGCATGGAAGTGAGAGATGAAGTGTTATGTTTGAGAAACAGTCAGGACTTATTCTGCTAAGATACATTGCTTCTCTGTTCACATGGAGAATATATCAGAGGCTGAACTTGAAACTAGGTCTCTGCTGCCTCCAAGACCAGAGGTCCTTCTATACCAATGATGGCAAACCTATGGCATGGGTGCCAAAGATGGCACACAGAGCACTCTCTGTCTGTACCTGGCTTACCCCCCTCCCAGAGTTCATTACTAGAAAGGCAGAGGAACTCAGGAGGAGCTGCTCCCCTCCCCCTCTCCAAGGTGGCTGATAACATAGTTTTATACCCCTCCCCATCTCTCTGCCCAATTGGAGTCCACAGGGGTTAAGGTGGGAGGCTCACAGGTGGCAGAACTGGAGGGGAGCAGAGCACTCTGGCCACTCCCCTCCCCCTCTCTACACTCACTGAGGACATTCCTCACTTCACCCACCCCTCTTCCCATCAGGCCAATGGGAGGACTTCTTCCCTCCCCTATGTGGTAAGGGTGTAAAGGGAGGCAGGGCAGGCTGGCACTCAGTCTGGGGAGTGGGATGGGGCAGGGCCTGGCACTCTGTCTCTCACTATTCTATACCATGCTTAAACTATGAGGCATATGAACACTTCATAGATATATAGATAGGTAGGTTGGTAGGTGGGTGAGTAGTCAGATAGATCAATCAACCCATAGATAGACAGTCAAGGAGGGAGAGATGGAGGAAGGGAGGGAGGGATAGAAGGGGGAAGGGAGAGAGGGAAGGAGAGAGAGCGAAAGGGGGAGAGAGAGACAGACAGACAGACAGACAGACAGAGACAGAGAGAGAGACAGAGAGAGAGAGTCAGAGTCTAAAGGTAGGTGGGTAGATAGATCATAAAAAAGAGAAAAAAAAGAATGGAAGGAAGGAAGGAAGGAAGGAAGGAAGGAAGGAAGGAAAAAGGAAAGACCCATAAGTAGATAGGTGGGTGGTTGAGTAGATAGATACATAAATAGGTAAGTAGGTCCATAAATTAATACACAGATAGACACATAGGTAGGTAGGTGAGTGGGTGGGTAGATAAATACATGCATATATACATAGATGGATAAAGTATTTATTAAGTAATTATTATGTGCCTATGCTAAGTGCTGGGATTACAAAAAATAAGAAACAGAATAGTCTGGAAGGAAAGTGAACAACATGACTGGGATTTCCAGAGCAAGAACTCACCAATTATCTAGTTTGCCTCTTCCTAAATGATATCAAAAAAGACTGATATGTAGGTGGAATGTGCTGGAGAGTTAAACCAAGAGGAAAATGTCTAGTATTTTTGATGATATGATAGACACTAAATAAATAATTGTTTGAATGGTAAGTGGCAAGGGTACCAAGAGGGTAGAAAGATACAGTTTGGACTTAAAGAATCCTTAATCTTACAAGGCAGAAATTTTGTTCTTTCCACTGCATCTCTTCCTCTCAATTTCCCCTACAGGAATGTACTGCCCTGTGCCAGGACTGACCAAACCTTCTGGGCTCTGCAAGAGAGGATTCCATTGTATCAGAGGAGCCTCCATCCCTAACCCCATTGATGGAATCACAGGAAATCTCTGCCCTTCTGGCCATTCTTGTCCCCAGGGTAGCCCAGAACCTGCTCCTTGTCCCCCAGGTGAGTCTAAAAATTGTTTCCTCAAACATTAAACATTACTGGTTACCCATCCATGATCTATAGAACTCCATATTAGCACTATGGAGAGATCCGGAGGAATATGAAGTCTCTACCTTTAAGGAACTCCTAGTCTAATGAAAGAGAAACACTCATGGTGCCTGTCTCTGAGGAATCCCAATTAAATGGAGGACACATGGTCTCTTCCCTTAGAAAGTTCCCAATCTAATGCATCCTGTCTCCATGGGAGAATTTTCTTTCTTAAGAAAATGAATTGAGAATTCATATTTTAAAAGCTTCAAGTTTAATGAATAAGAATTGAGAAGTCAAAATAATGGGAGTGGCCAGCGCCTAGCAAAATCAGCCAGGGAGAGCTTTATGGAGACAGTGAGCTTTGAGCAAGATTTTAAAGGAGGGAACTAATATAGATTAATGAAGAGTTGGAGTGAGGGTGGGGAGAAGAACTGAATAAATGTGCAAGGGGAGAACTGAGTCAGCTATGTGTGCTAAGATTTTCTTAATTAAAGCTAAGACACCCCAGAGGGGAGTAAAGGGAAAGGAGAATGAGACATCAGCAAGGAGGAGGAGTGATGAAGAGAGCTGGCCAGAGGCTTTGCTGCCTCTACCTAATCAGGTCTGCAGAGGTGCCTTCCTGGCTCTGTCTGTGGAGATTCCATCTCCCTTTCTCTTTCGCTCCTTATAATCAATTAATGTATCATTTCTCATCTTGTGGCCATGCAGGCTCTTTTCTGCCCTTCCCAGGGTCCCCATCAGCTAAGGATTGCCAACCATGTCCAGCTGGCTGGTTCTGCTCCCAACAAGGGCTAAGTTTCCCAGAGGCACCATGTGTGGGAGGTTGGTTCTGCCCCATCTCCTCAATTTCTGGGCAAAACCCAGGTAAGACTGCAGCATCTTTCCCTGCCTACAGGAAAGAGAACTATGTGGTTGGTTATATCAGCCAGATGAAAGGAATCCCTTCCCTGATGCCCTCCTGAGTTGACCATGACTTTTGTATCTCCTGACCAAGAACTTTCACCAGCTGTCTTCCACACTGAGAATACCCCCTCCTCACCTCTACCTCCTGATCATCTCGGCTTCCTTCAACTCCCAAACAAAATCCCACCTTTCATAGGAAGCTTTTCCCAATCCTTCTTAATTCCAGTGCCCTTCCTCTGTTGATTATTTTCACTTTGTCCTGCCTATAGCTTGTTTCTACACAGTTGTTTCCACGTCACATACCCCCCCACCCCCATTAGATTGTGAGCTTCCAGAGGGAAGGGATTGTCTTTTCCTTTTTTTTTTTTTTTTGTACTGACTGGCAGGCACATAGTGGTTGTTTTTTGTTTTTGATTTTTTTTTTTTCATTTTGGGAGGTTTGGATTTTTTTTAACCCCTTACCATCAGACCTTAGAATCAATACTAAATATTGGTTCTGAGGCAGAAGAGTAGTAAAGGCTAAGCAAAAGGGGCTAAGTGAATTGAAGGGTCACACAGCTAGGAAGTATCTGAGCCAGATTTGAGCCCCAACACCTCTCATCTCTAGGCCTGGTTCTCTATCCACTGAGCCACATGGGTGTTAAATAATTTTTTAAACCCTCATCTTCTGCCCTAGTGACAACTCTGCACTGGGCACACAGGGTTAAGTGACTTGCTCAAGGTCACACAGCTAGAAAGTTTCTGAGGCCAAATTTGAACCCAGGTTCTCCCAACTCCAGGCCTGACACTCTATCCACTGTGCCATTTAGCTGCCTCTTCATAAACACTTATTAACTTACTGACTACCATCCATGAAAAGATGGAACTCCCCTCAAGCTATATATCCCTCTGAGCCAGGTTCATGACATAGATATCAGGGGAAAGGTTCATGGGAATGACAGAACTTGGAATTGGAAGAGACCTAAGACATTATCTAATCTAACCCTTTCCTATTACAGGTGAGAAAAACAAAATTCATAAAAGGTCATAAATCAGTAAATAGCAAAACCAGAATTTTTGAAGCTTTTCTGTTTACAAATCTAGTGTACTTTCTACAGGACCACAGAAGTCTGCCCAGTTTTTACAATTAGAACCCTCAAGTGAAAATAGACTCACATTTGGGACAACTAGGTGACTCAGTAGATTGAGAGCCAGGCCTATAGATGGGAAGTCCTGGGTTCAAATCTGGGCTCAGACACGTCCTAGCTGTGTGACCTTGGACAAGTCACTTAACCCCCATTGCCTATCCCTTACTATTCTTCTGCCTTAGAACCAATATACAGTGTTGGTTCTAGATGGAAGGTGAGGGTTTAAAAAAAAAGAAGAAAATAGACCCAATTATTTAAGAAAGTAAAGACCCATGAATGATGAATACAGATTCTTGCATACACGTGAACAGGAATAAGACAAAACAAAGGTCCTTCATGTGGCCCTTGTTCTCATGTCCATTCAATATTTTACCTAGAAAGAAGGGAGGAATCCCATAGCAGGAAGTGTATCTCCTACCTTTGATTTTCTAGGTCATCTCTGTCCCCTTGGCCATTATTGCCCCCCTGGCAGCCTGGAGCCCCATCTCTGCCCCTCTGGACAGTATCAAGATGAGACTGGACAAAGCCAATGCAAGACGTGTCTAGCTGGAAAGTAAGAGGCTGTGGATCTGGGCCTTTTCACACTTTGTCTCTCCCTCTGAGTCCTAACTTCTTTTTCCTGCCCTATTAGACTTTTTCCTGGGTAAGTAGTATGCACATCTGCAGGAGCCTGGAGCCTTTTTTACATAACTATTATCAAAAAGAACAGAAGGATAACCATATAATAATGATAACTCCCATTGCCATGGTACTTTGCAATTTGCACAGCTTTTCCCACTTTCATACAATTTCTCACTTTTGATCTTCTTACTAACCTTAGGGGAATCAGGTATCATCTCCATTTTGCAGATGAGAAACTGAGACTTGGCAAGTCACTTGTTTCTAGGACTCCTCCACAAATAACAAATAATAGAGCTGGGACTGAAAAGTTGCTTTTCCAATTTGGATGTCCTCTCCAACAATAAGATCACAGCCATTTGACCTCTTGCCTAAAACTTCTCACCAGTTCTCCAGAAGGGTTCTATCCCCCATGCTGAAGACCTTTCTCATTTTCTTCTCACATCAAGAGGGTATAAATAAAGTATTTGAGTTGCCCACTGGTTATCTCTCACTGTCACCACATGACCAGCCACATCTCTTTATATCACACATTTCCCTAAGGATGTCCTCTTTTATTTTTAAACCTTTACCTTCCATCATAGAATCAATACTGTGTGTTGGTTCTAAGGCAGAAGAGCTGTAAGAGCTAGGCTTAATTGGGGTTAAGTGACTTGCCCAGGGTCACACAGCTAGGAAGTGTTGGAGGTGAGATCTGAACCCAGGATCTTGCAATCTCTAAGCCTAGCTCTCAATTCACTAAGCCACCTAGCGGCCACCTAACAATGTCTTTTAATCCTATTCTTCAAAGTTCTTCAACAGTCCTATGTCTTCACCTGCTCTTGCCCACCATGTGCCTCTTCACTGCTCTACAACACACTTATAAGTTATAGATCATGAAAGGACAACAAATACAAAAGAGAAAGCAATGTTTGACTCCGGAACCTGAGTCTTGGGCTACCATAGCATCCAGGGTGCCATCTTCTTTGTCAAGCCTTTAACTCGAGTATCTATTGAGCCTCAAATTTTGTAGGTTGAGAGTGTTAAATGCAGTTCTCAGATGGGACCAATTTGACCTCATGATTATTGCAGCAGATCTTGTGATATCTCTGGAAACTTAACAGTCTTAGAGCCTTTGATGTAATCGGACTTTTATCCCTCCTCCCCAAGCTATCCCCTCCTAATCACTCTTCTCTGTTGGCATGTATTTAAACCCCAGTCCTTCTTCTTCAGAGTGGGTGCTCCTACACCCTTGTGTTATGTGGTGATCCTGGATTGCAGTTCCTCTACTCCAATGAAAGACTCTCCTTGTTGCTACTTCTAAATACCTCTGTATTTCAAATTGACAAGAGGAATTCATAAGATCATAGATTTTAAAACTAGAAGGTACCCATATTGAGTCCAAGCTCCTCATTTTACAGATGAAGAAACAGTCCCAAGTAATTAAGTAAGCCCAAGCCTAGGATCACACAGCTAATAAGTGTCTGAGGTGGGATTTGAACCTGTCTTCTGACTATGTCTAATTATCTAGTACTCCATTTTGCCTCTTCACCATTACTCCTGTCTTGACAATACTGCTTTTCCCAGCCATCCTTCTGGCTGAGGACCTTGGAAGGACCCTTTTATGGACCCACTTGTTAGTTAGAGTGCTTAGGGAATGTCAGTTTTCCTTCCTGGTATCTTATTGAGGCCCCCCAGACCTGACATCTTTTGTGTTCACAGGTTCTGTCCCTCCAGAGTCCAGTCATCAGAATCCAAGGATCCTTTTTGGCCAATGGATTGTCCCACCGGTTACTATTGTCCACCAGGCACACAGTCCTCCACACAATATCCCTGTCCCGCTGGCACCTTTAGCCAAAGGCCAGGGGCAAGCAGCCCAGAAGAATGCCAACTTTGTCCAGCAGGGCAGTTTTGTAATTCAGGTAACTTGAGTCTTTAGGATTTTCTCCTTTTTTAGAGTAAGGCAGAAGCTCTCATTTTGAACAGCTTCTTTGCATGCTCCTCTTTCCAACAGGAAATTTAAGTCCACAATAATTTAAGGTATCAGTGGGTATGTCAGGATGCCTTGGATTGCCTGACTACTCATAAAATTTATCTACAAATTCAGATAGGATTAGAGCTGTCAATGGAAAAATGACCAAACATGGGAAGAATTTAATAGAGGGAGATGGGGGAGTGGGAGGTAAAACTTCTCTCCTGCTGTGTCTTAGCCAAACAATAAGCATTTCTCAGCCAAAGAGAGACTAGAAAAACCTGGCTTGGACACCGACTCTAGACTCCTGAGGTCATGGGTAAGCCAAACCCAAGAATAAAAACTACCCAAGTGGTCATCATACTATGGCCCGAATATTCCAGGTCACTGAATCAGTTTTCATTTGCTATTATCTTGCCATTACTCAAGTAGAAAGAAATCTATTGTCGTAGCTCTCCCTTCCTTAATCTCTTAAAAACTGTGCTGCTGTGTCAAATTCTCTTGGTAGGAGTAGGAAAAAGCTCCCGATAGTCATACTTGTGGTGGCTAAGATGGTTTGTTCATATCCTACTCTTTGTGATCCTATTTGGAATTTTCTTGGCAAAGACACTGGAGTGGTTCGTCATTTCCTTCTCCAGCTCATTGTACAGATGAGGAACTGAAGCAAACAGGGTTAAGTGACTTGCCCAAGGTCACATAGCCAGTAAGTGTCTTTGGTCAAATTGGAACTTCATGCCCAGTACTTTCTCCACTGCACCACCTAGCTTCCTCAATTGGTCATACTTAGTGGCCTAGTAATGTCCAGATGTCCAAATTTCAGCTCTCCTTGGCTCCCACCACCTACTAACTTGTGAGAATAGCATGTACTAGCCTTGGGAAGGGAAACGAGTTCTATAAGATCTAAGCACTGTACTATAGAGTCAAGAAAAAAACAAGCCATCAAGGAGGGGATACAATGACTACCCTAGGGAGCTAAGCCCTAAGATACAGTGGAAAAAGCACTGGTTCTGGAGTTAGACACCCCATATCTGGCGCTTTCTCCCTATATGACCCTGGGAAAGTCCCTTAATCTTCTTGGACCTCAGTTTCCTCAGCTAGAAATGACTAGATTGGAGTAAATGACAGCTAGATGGAATAGCGCACAGTGCTGAACTTGAAGACAAAAAAGTCAGTTCAAATTCTGATTCAGACACTTCCTGATGGTGTCACTCTGAACTTGTGATTTAACATCTCTTGACCTCAGTTTCTCCATCAGTAAAATGGGTACAATAATACTACTTGCCCTTCAGGATTGTCATGAACATGAAATGACATTCTACATAAAGAGCTTTACAAATCTTAAAGTGCTATATCACTTTTGGTTGTTATTATTTCCCAGGATTTTGATGTCAAAGTTAGGATCGGAATTCAGGTTCTTCTGATGTTAGTCTGTTGTTCCTTTGGGGAGTTCTTTTTACCTGTCTCTCCAGTGGAGCTACTCCTGGAATAAAGCAGCTCTTCTAGCAAACACCATATACAGATTTTAAAGTGAGAGCGCTGAACAATCCCATACTGGGGGTAGAGGTAGAGCTCGGGGGACCAGGTCAGGAAGAGTTTAACTGATTCCATGGAATTCAGTCTCCGTCCCTGACTCCTACGTTTCAGAACAAGGAGCCAAAAAAATCTCAGTTTTGACTCAGCTGCCAATGTCCATCTTCCAGATATCAATGTCCATGGTCCTGAAATGTGCCCCCAAGGCCACTTCTGCCCACCTGGCACCCACTCACCTACAGAGCATCCATGCCCCCAGGGGACATTTGGACCCAGGACAGGTTCCACCAGTGAACTGGGCTGTGAGCCATGTCCAGCAGGTAAGTGGAATATAGGCAAGAAGACCCCACGGGAAGTCCAAGGTGAGGATTAGGGTCTGAGGAGGAAGAGGGAGAAAGAAGGAACCAAATCAGTGTAGAAGAATCCCTAAGTTGTCCTAAAAGCTCTGCTCCCTTCATATTAAAAGATGGCCAACAAGAGATAAGCACTGCTGCCTCCTAAACCCCTGGAGACATGAGCGAAGGAAGAAATTATGCTTAAGTCTGTGGTGTTGGGACAGTTCCCAGCCCCACCTCACCCCATCTCCACCTCCCACAGCATTTGACTAAGTAGCTAGATTTGCTGGCTCCCTAGGTACCTGGCACACTTTGTACCTCCTGTTCCCTCTTCTAATATTTAATTTCAAAAACGGTGCAGGTTTTGCAGCCCTTAGAATAGGTTTTGTGTCCCAGCACCAACACTTCCCAGCTATGTGACCCTGAGCAAGTCACATGACCTTTCTAAGGCCTCAGTTTCTTTATCTGTAAAATGGGCATAATAGCATCTCCCTTTCAGGGTTGTCCTGAGGATGAAATGAGATAATAAACTAAAGAACTATATAAATGCTAGCTTTTATTATTTCAACATCTTCCTTTCATTGATGGTTATACTTTTTGAGGGTCTCTGATTCTGAGGGTCTCAGGTTCTGAGAGTAGCCTCTACATGGCCCAGGCACTCAGTAAGAACAGGGGACTTCAATAACCTACCTGAAGATCGAGCAGGATCTGAACAAAGCAAGGGTGTCGGTGCGTTCATTTGGCTCCCTGATCCTGTGTGTGTCTCTCTGTTCCAGGGATGTATTGTTTGTCAGAAGGACTGTCTCAGCCATCTGGCCTTTGCCACTCGGGCTACTATTGCACAGGGGGAGCTGTGTCTCCTACCCCTTTCCAGCACAAGGTATGTTTCAGAGCTCCCACCTTAGGATGAGTGGTTGTCCTGGAGAACCCATGCAAATTAGCCCAGGCCCACAAGCCTGGCCAGAAACTCCTCCAATTGATTACATTTAAAGAGGAAGCCAAAAGGGTAGCCAAAGGGTCCAACTCCAGCTCATGTTGGCTAATCTTAAATAAGTCCCTCTCCTTTTAACCCTAATCAAAAATGAGGCTGCCCTTTTCTCTTAGAGTTTTGGGAGGAAAAAAGGTAAATCAGGTGAGGGGAACTAAAAGAAAGTAAAGAAAGCTAGTAAAACAACTCCATGATCTAATAATTAAAAGTTTTTTTTTTAAACCAGGAGATGGTTTCATTGGTTCTTCCCCTACACTAAGCTCATACTTCTGCTGAGAACCTCTGAACAGAACTCAAATAACATTGATACTTTGGGGAAATGCAGTTTAGCAAATTATTACCAAGTAAATTACAGGCAGCTAGATGATCTAGTGCAACGGTCGGCAACCTTTTTGGCTGTGAGAGCCATAAACGCCTGCAGAAGGAGGAAAATGGAGGCAAAAGGCACTGGAATATGGGGCGGGGGCTGAAGGGCCCACATCCCGGGGCTCTGCCTGGACTGGCCCATTGGGAGGTGGAACCAGATATGATTCGAGAGCCATATGTTGCCAACCCCTGATCTAGTGGATAGAGTGCTGAGCCTGGAGTCAAGACCTGTCTTCCTGAGTTCAAATATAGCCTCAGACATTTGCAAGCTGTGGGACCCTGGGCAAGTCACTTAACCTTGTTTGCCTCGGTTTCCTCAAATGTAAAATGAACTGGGGAAAAAATAGCAAACCATTTCTAGTATCTTTGCCAAGAAAACTCCAAACAGGGTCACAAAAAGTCAGATGTGACTAAAGAATGACTGAACAATTTAAAAAAAAAGGGGGGGGGGAATTACAGGAAAAGAAACACCACCTTTGTTGAATCAACAAGTCTAGTCACTCTTATCTTGGAACTACAAAATTAACAGATTCATTTTCCTTTTTCTGCCCAGGTGGAAACTAGAGGATATTCAGGGAATGATATCTGTCCTCCTGGCTTCTTCTGCCCCAATGGGACCAGTTCTCCTGTGCCCTGCCCTCTAGGATCTTATTCCTCAATCCCAGGCCTAGAAACTGAAGAACAATGCCAGCTCTGTCCCAGAGGGAAGTACTGCAGCATGGCCGGGCTGGCCAGTCCCTCTCAGGCAGCCCCCTGTAGCCCTGGGTAAAGAGTCCATCAATCCTCCTTCCTGATAGTTATCTTCTTCTCCCTTTGAAAAGAGATGGCCATACACTAGACCTAAGGTCCCTAGGGCAGCCCAGGCCAAGAGCTTCTCATTCTTTGGATCCCAGAAGAGTCTGATGCTTCTCCCAGAAGAGTTCTAGGAACCTGAGACTCAGAGAGAACTTGGGCCTCAGTGTCCTGATCTATAAAGGAAAGGCTTGGCAGTGTGGTTTAGTGGAAGGAGCACTGGATTTAGAACAAGTTCTGGATCAGAATACAAACTCTTCCACTTTATCCTCCTGCCCCAAAGGGACCAGCTTTTGTATGGCTTCAAGCAAGTCCTTAGTTTTTCCATCTGAAAATGAGGGGAGTGGATTAGATGATCAGGAAGGCCCCAGACAATTCAAAATTCCTAAGATCCTAAGATTTAATGACCTTAAAGGTGACCACCCACTCTAAAATTCAACAGTTCTACAACATCTATGGGGAGGCCACTTTTTTGGATGAAACAACAGTAAGAAGCCATAGAAACTACTTAGTGACTTGACAACATCATATTTGTCCGGTCTGTTTGGAAATTGTCCACCATAATTTAGGGGTATCTCTAAACCAGTGATTCCCAAAGTGGGCACTACCACCCCCTGGTGGGTGCTGCAGCGATCCAGGGAGGCGGTGATGGCCACACTTTTTTTATATTACATTCTATTCTGAGTTCAATAAATAGTTTCATATTTTTCAGGGGGGAGCTAAATAATATTTTTTTCTGGAAAGGAGGCAGTAGGCCAAAAAAAGTTTGGGAACCACTGCTCTAAACCCTCTGAAATTCCTGTTCCCAACCCAGAATACCTTGGTTTAACCCACACCTAGAAACAATGGCAGTTACCAATGATAGCCATGAGTTCTCTGTCTTACCTGGCAGGTAGAGAAGAGAAATGGAAACCAACCGTTGTCGCTCCAATGCAAACTGGAGACTCCCTCCAGGGAGAGTCACCTGCATTATGGGGACATCACCTCCTTGTGCCATGACCCTGAGCCTGGCCAGAGATGCCAGTTTGGAGGGGAGGGCAGTTAGTTCCATTGGAATAGACAAAATAAGGACACTCTGGCCTTATGGGAAGGCTGCCTTCCTGAGCCCTCTTGCCCCTCTTATTTAGCTTCCAGTCCCAGGGGCTGGGGACATTTTTCAGCATTACTAACTGAGGGCTCAGGAGAAATTTTGACTTATTTTTGAAACCATCAAATGCTAGGTCATTCCCCATCTAACTTTTGGTAAAAGGTTGTGGCCATAGGAGCCATATATCCAGCCCAGCCCTGGCAACAAGACTCATTCTAAAGAAGTTCTGAAGCCCAGGACACTGCCCTCATGATTCCAATCCTGGGATCTATTTGTCTTGTTTTTATGTTTTGTTTTCTCAGGTACATTTGTCTTGAAGGCAGCATCAGTCCCTCACCATCAGATGGGATCCAGGGGTACAGATGTCCCCGTGGTTTCTATTGCTTGCTCGGGGCCAGTATGGAGCTTCCTTGTCAGCCTGGTACCTTCAGTCCAATGCCTGGGATGAGTACCTGCTTTCCATGCCCAGCTGGTACCTTCTGCCAAAAGGCTGCTTCGGTGGAGCCCATCATCTGCCCCAAAGGTAATATCCATGCCCTCTGGCTAATCTTTCTTTTTACCCTTCTATGACAGTTAAAGGCAAAATTGTCTGATAAAGAGCAGTGTGGACAGAGGCTAGAGCACAGAACTGTCCAGATTCCAATCTTGCTTCTACCTTCTTTTCTGTCTAGGTCTCTTTTCCTACATGCAATATGGCAATTAGAGATTTAGTGCAAGAAGAGACCTCAAGAGTCATCTAGAACAATATCCCATTTTACAATTAAGGAAACTGAGATCCAGATAGTTGAAATGGCTTTGACTTGCCCAAGATCACACAGGCAACAAATAGCAGAGCCAGGATTCAAATCTGGGTCCTCTGATTCCAAAGTCTGGGATTTTCCATAGAATCTGATTTTTTTAAAAAAAATTTTGTCAAGGCTCCATCTAAGGTTTTCCCCAAGAACATTAGAATTTGATTTATGTCTAGGTTCATGTTTACATTTCCACAACAGAAGGAAAAGGAACTTGCTTCTATGCAAGCACTCAGTCTAACACAATATTAAAGACAGCATAGGCTTTATTTAACCAAACAAAAAACATACAACACACAAAGGGTTGGCACCCAATCTAGCAAGTAATCACTCCCCCTGCCAACCCATTTAATGGTAACTCATGAGGTAATACATAATCTTCCAAAGTGATAATCCCTCTTTGGAGTTTTATCCTAACCCCTTCCCCAATTTAAGGAAGCAACTTTCCTCTAGTGAGCCCCACTTTTAAGGGCCTAAACAGTTTAAACAATTATACATGGGGCTCAGTAGAGGAAAATACAAACATACTTAACAGTCCTCACCTAATACCTCATTACCTCTCACCTTCAGAACGACAGCGGCTATTCACTTTAACCTGATAATACTGATGGAAATATGTTGAGGAGTTTGGGGACCATACGGGAATGACCCAGGCTATGTGCAGTATTCTCGGATACTGGGGTATTTGAGTAATAAAGAAGGACTAGTACCTTGGAGTGAGGGCTTGCTGAGCCCTTTTAAAGGCTGTTCATACACCTAGTACTCAACTCTCACTTGTGGCTCCAAGAAGCTGTGGCGTGTGCAGCAGCCACACTCTAGTAAACCATCTCAGCAGAAGGGATAAACCAAGTTGAGAAAAACCGATAGGCCACAAACCCTAGCAGTGAATTAAAGGGGTGTCTCCTCCAAGCATTTGAAGACTTCCTTTGGCATAATGGGCAGATGAGAACAATTTGTTCCAGCAGCCATGAAAGTGGTAGAAGTAACATTGAGGAGCACTTAGAACTTGGTCAGCCAACAAAGAAGCCAAGGTCATCTTCTACATCCTGCCTTTACCAATTGTCCTGACTTTTGCCTTGCCACTGGACTTGGATGACGTTGGAAGAGATGACTTGGTGCAACTCTGCCTCACTTAAATCCAACTCATGCATAAGTCAAAACATTATCCTGTGATGTCATTAGTCCTCTTGGAAAACAAAGGACAAACAAACAAACAAAACTATTTTCTCCTCTGCAGGTCACTACTGCCCAGCTCATTCAACTTCGGCTCTGCCCTGCCCAGAGGGAACCTTGAACCCCCTGGAAGGGGCTCTCTCTCTCAATGCCTGCCAGTCCTGCCCAGTGGGGTGGTACTGTCCAAGAGAAGGCAGTTGGCATCCTGGAGGTAAGTGTTGCCACTTCTCATGAGGGAACCAATGGTTGTTTGGGCAAAGGGTTTGTATACCAGAAAGATGGAAGCAGAAAAGGAGATAGGCACATTTCCTCAAATCAGCTGAGACAGTCAAACTTCTGATGAGAAGTCCCTACTCCCCACCATATTTATGCCAATAATATCAGATTAAATTAAACATCAACTGTAATTCTAAAAAAGAATTGCAACAAGCACCCAGATAGAGACTGTGTAAAGTGTGTATGTGGCCAGGAGGTGTGATGGGGAAGGGGGATGGGAGTCTTTTATGGCACCAACTGGCAGAACCATTTCTTTCTTCCCAACCTCCACAGTGAGGGAACTATGGACCGGTCAAGTGTCCAGAAATCCTGCATCTGTTGTTTTTTCCCCATCTAGAAAAGCAGGTGTAGTCTCTCCTTGTTGCGAAGGAGATTCCAGAGCAAGTATTCCCCAGAAGCATAGTCACTATTTGTTCCGAATCCTTACCTTTCAGGTTCTCATTGGTTCCTACTTACCTCCTCATAGAAACTTCTGGTATTTGGCTAACATTTGGCCTCCCAAGGGGCTTGTTGACTAGCTGCCTGTTTTTCTTTGGGTCCTGGGCTCTTTGGAGAACCTCTTCAAAAATAGAGAAGGGCAGCCACCCTGGTCTTAGCTCTCCAGTTGAAAGCAAGGGACAGAGCTCTGAAACAGCAAAGGGAAACAGGTTCAGTGGCCTTTCTCTTCAGCCTCCATATCCACTTGAAGCCCCACTCATCTGTCTTCCTCTCACTCTTCATCCCAATCTAGTAATACTGGCACACCCAATTGCTAGGTATGTCCCCCAATATAAGGAATATCCAGAATACCATTGACTAAGTTTAGCATTTGGGGCAAAGACTAATCTACAAAAAGTAGTTTAAAATCTCTCCTGATCAGACTTAAGGGTCTAAATCTGGGGAATGGGATCATGGCCTCTGAGAAGACAGTTCTGCCATAGGCAGGAAGTCTGTAAGGATTTTGTTCTCATTCTGAAACTCTCTGATTGTTCTTCATTCCCCAGGTCTGTGCTCTGCAGGCTATTATTGTGAGGGAGGAGCTTCCAGGCCCACCCCCAAGAGAACTACAGCTTTTCCTCTCAATGGGCCATGCCCCAAAGGGCACTACTGCCCAGAGGGGACTCTTAACCCCATTCCCTGCCCTACAGGGACTCTTAGAAATGTTACTGGTGAGTTTGTTGCCCTTACACCTATTACCAACTACTCCCCAGCCATATACTCCTATCCCTTTGCTGCTTAGAACCTATTTCAGCAAGCCTTTCTGAACTGTCTCATCCCAGGCCCTCCTTTCTCATGTGACAGTATATATGTAGTTTAAATTATTCGAACTTCTCTTGATATATTTCATTGTATTTCTCTCTGTCTTGGCCTTGTCTGTTCTTCTTTTGCCCTAGATACTATGACATAGTGAATAAATTTCTGGACTTGGAGTCAAGGAAATGTGAGTTCATATTTTGGCTCTGACACTAGATAGGTAACCCTGGGCAAATCTCTTAACTTCTGTGGGCCTCAGTTTCCTCATCTGGAAAATGAGAGGGGTGCATTAGAGAACCTCTAAGTTTCATTGTTCAGTCATTCAATTCTGTGTGACTCTATTTAAGGTTTTTAGCAAAGATACTGGAGTAATTTGTAATTTCCTTCTCTGGCTCATTTTACATATGAAGAAACTAAACAGAGTGAAGTGACTTACCCAGGGTCACATAGCTAGTAAGTATCAGAGGCTAGATTTGAATTCAGAAAGATGAGTTTTCCTGACTCCAGGGTCAGTGTTCTATTCACTGGACTACTTATATCATCTAGTGACTATATTCCCTTCTTCCTCTGTATCTAAGCACAGGACTCTCTAATTAGTTGTTCAATGTAATTGGCTACCTTAGGCCTCTTGATGGCTCAAAGGTAGCTCCAGTCAAGAAATCCCTTTGGCACTGAGATTCTTTCCTTTCCCCAGGTGGCTTCTCTGAGGGCAGTTGTCGATTCTGCCCAGCTGGATTCTTTTGCACTGCCCCAGGCCTCAGTTCCCCAACAAGATCCTGTGCAGCTGGATTCTACTGCCCTTCCAACCTCAGTTCCTCTAGTTCTGCAGAATTCCTGTGCCCTCAGGTACCCCCACCCACTTTCTGAGGAGAGGAGAGGAGAGAAAAAGGAGTGAGAGAGAATGGAAAGAAAGAGACAGAGACAGAGAGAGACAGAGACAGAGAAAGACAGAGAGAAAGACAGAGAGAAAAATAGAGACAGAGAGACAGAGACAGACAGAGACTTCTGCCTCCAAAGGTCATGTTTAGTAGCCCCAGAGTTCACAACTCAACACAGCAAACAAAATACTTGAACCCTCCTCTAAGAAACGCTAAGAATAAGATGCCCTAATGCAATAGTTATGATATCACCTAGCATTCATGTGACACTTTAAGGTTTACAAAGAGCTTTACATATGTTATCTCCTTTGATCCTTACAACAACCCAGAGAGGTTATCATTAATCCCAAGTCCTCGGCAGGCTCCTCTACTGCTGTCATCCATTGTTACCATGCAGTCATTGTAGGACTACTTGGCAAAATGTGTTTAACCTAAAAAAGTCACTATGGCCCTAACCTCACTGCCTACACCACCAGGTGAAAGGGTTACATGTTTTGTATTTTACTCTCCAGGGTCATTTCTGCCCATCAGGAGCAACTCATCCAACTCCATGCCTCCTGGGGCAATACCAGCCAAACCAAGGCTCAGCCAGCTGCCTTCCTTGCCCTCCAGGGTTCTACTGCCCAGAATATGGCACAAAAGAGCCCAGATTGTGCCCAGCGCATACCTACTGCCCAGCTGGTATGTACAAGAATCTCTTTCAACTATCTTGTCCTACCTTTCTATCAGTGTCCTATTGCCTCTGGAATAAAATACAAGGCATTTAAAAGAAGCATCATAATATGGTAGGAAAGACCCTAGGTTTGGAGCCAGAGAAACTATGTTTGATTTCCTCTTCTACTACTAGCTATCTGTATGATCTTGGATGAGTCACTTCTCTGTGGGGCTTAGTTTTCTAAGTTGATTGATAAGTACTCAGTCCCCTCTAGCTATAAATTCATGTTATGCACTCAAGCTATTCTAGACTAGAAGTTAATGCCAAAGTCTATTTCCCTGGGAATACATTTTATCCTGATTGGGTAAGTTACTTAATATATGTATTAAATATTCTCAATTTGAGTTCATATGCAGTAAACTAATTTGCAATTTTCTATAAATGGCTACCTTTAGTAAAAGATGGATATATCTTTTTTAGGGGAATCATGATTCTCCCAACTATCTCAAGCTCATAGTGCCCTTGGGATTCTTTTCCCATGCCTTTGCTGGGGCCAGATACATCTTTCTTCCCTTTCTCTCTCTCTGTCTTAAACAGTGAGTCAGATAATCAAGTACCTTGCATATATTAAGTACTACAAATGTTGAGTTGAGTTAAATGGGATAGAACTTTGGAATCAAGCTATTTTATTTTCATATCTCTCATTCTCTCTTTCTGTCTCTCTCTGTCTCTGTCTCTGTATCTCTGTCTCTCCCCCTTCTCCTTCTCCTTCCCTCTTTCTCTTTTCCCTTCCCTTCACCATCATTGAGCATTCCCTTGGTTGATTTTCAGTCTCATCCATTCTTCCATCAAGGCATGGAGGTATCCCTTCATTCTCAAAGGCAATCTTTGAGATATTTTTGAGCCAATTCCCAAACTCTGGTAGTTCCTGATAAACTAGGAAGGCTTTAAGTATTGATGTGGTGATAGGATATATGGGGTTGGAGATATGTCTGTTGTCTGAGGACCATGTGAGCTAAGCCAGGACAGACTCATCATCACCAAGATGACTGTAGGGTAGTGACATTTTCAGGCACAGCAACTCTCAAAGATCATCTACCAAATTGAATAGAGAAGTTGCAATATGCAACCAGTGAAGGGAAGTCCCATACCTCACCCATGAAATACCATGCCCTTGAAATAGAAAAGTCTTAGTAACATAGGCTATTCCAACCAAGGACGCCCTTTTACACAGCAGCAATACCGAAGCAAAGTAGATAACCAGGACACAATAACAATTGATCACTGATGAATGTGGTCAAACCTTATAAGTAATAAAAGTGATAAAATGCAAGTGACAGTTGATCACTGATGAATGTAGTTAAATCTTAGAAGTAATAGAAGTAATAAAAATGCAAATGGGACTTTTAGGGGGAAGAAATCAAAGAAGAGGAACAGCAGCTGCATACTAAAGGCTTCCTCTAAGTATGAAGTTTTTAAAAGTTTTGTTCAAATGAGCAAGATAAAGGGAGAGGAGAGTGTACCCTGGACAGAGAACACAAATCCCCCAAGGAAGGAAAGGAGAGGGAAGAAATGACTGAGGTTCCTTGCCCAGTAGGGAAGAGAAGGGAAATTTTTGCCGTTGCAGTCTTGAGGCCAACAGTGGGCTGTGGGTTGTCTCCAAGATCTACTCAAGCTCTCTAAAGATGTTGTCTATTGGAGGGCAGCTGGGTAGCTCAGTGGATTGAGAGCCAGGCCTAGAGATGGGAGGTCCTAAGTTCAAATCTGGCCTCAGACACTTCCCAGCTGTATGACCCTGGGCAAGTCACTTAACCCCCATTGCCTAGCCCTTACCATTCTTCTGCCTTAGAACCAATACACAGTATTGACTCCAAGACTGAAGGTAAGGGTTAAAAAAAAGATGTTATCTGTTTAGGCAGAAGAACTAGGTAGCCAGGTACATGGCAATGATTTGAAAGCTAGTCAGAATGTTTCTGTAACTCCCCCCCCCTCCCTCCCCACTCTATACCTTTCCACTCTACCCTCCCCCCAAAACCCTACCACAAATCCTTCACTGTTCCACTAGTCTCTAAAATTCCACCATTAGAGATTCATTTTGGAGGACTAAAGAAGAAAACACTTATTAAGCATCTACTCTGTGTCAGATACTGTGCTTTACAAATAGTACTCCATTTGGTCCTCATCTGAAGGCTTGCCATTAATATCTTTTCAAATGCAAACATCCCTGGAAGGAATAATACCAGCAGATTCACACTAAGGTGCCAGAAACATAATTACTTGCTTTCATAGAATTTAGAGGAGTGAGAGATTTTAACATCCATCTAGTTAAATGCCCTCCTCTTACAGCTGATGAAAGTAAGACCCAGAAAGGGGCCGTCAATTGCCCAAGATCACATCTGTAATGCCTAGCCAAGTTAAAGATTCAAACCCAGGAGCTCCAATGTCAAATCCAGTGATCTTTCCCCTACACCACAGTCAGGATCCTGGATTCCTAAGGAAAGGGTAAGAGCTGCTTGAAATGCTGGGCATCTGGGAGAAAGGATTCTGCGAGGGCTGTGACAGACACAGAAAATAGAGGCAGAATCCTCTGGTCTTTGTTTAATTCACAGTTTCATTCCGAGTTGGTCAAAGCAGTGAATTTTGCTGGCCCAGATACGGATTGCTTCTCTGTCCAATATTTGCCGGCCCCTTCCGGTGTTACAGGCTGGTTTCCTGGGGGTGAGAATCTTCTGAAATTGGGACTCTGGCTGCTACCGCCCAGGAGAGAGCTCTTCAAACTGGCATATTTGCTATTCTGGGAGCACAGAGGAATATTCCATTTCTAGTCTTGGTCCCTTTGGGTAGTTGTCTGTCTATAGCCCAGACCTAGAATTCTCTCTCTCTTAGAATGCTTTCCTTTAAACCTCTGCTCAAATGCCCCTGCTACAGGAGGTCTTTCTTGATTTCCCCAGGTGTTAATCCTGCCTGTCTATCCACCCTACCGGATTTGCTCTGGATTTATGTTTACATACAAGTTTACTTTGGACTTATGGTTATGTATACTAAAGAGCCCATTCCTTCAGCCCAGGACCCGGCACAAAGCAGGCACTTAGAAATGTCTATTGTTATTGTTGATGCATTTATTGGCAGCTAGATGGCACAGTTGAGACAGCAATGAGCCTGAAGTTAGGCATACCTGAGTTCAGATCATACCTCAGATACTTACTAGCTATGTGACCCTGGACAAGTTACTTGGCCTTTTTGGCCTCAGTTTATTCATGTGTAAAATGGGGATAATAATAACACTTCCCAAGGTCATTGTGAGGACCAGATGAGATATTTGTAAACCTTTTAGCACAGTGTCTGACACATAATAGACACTTTAAAATGATTATTGTTACTGTTGATGTTTTTGTTGTTAGCTAGATGGCACAGTACCTAGAGTCAGAAAGACATGAGTTCAACTATGGCATCAGACAGTTACTAGCTGTGTGGCCCTGGGCAAGTCACTTACCCTCAGCTTCTTCATCTGTAAAATGGGGATAATTAATAACATTTATCTTCTAGGGCTATTGTGAAGATTATGATGACATAATATTTATAAAGTGTTTTGCAAACTTTAAAGCACCATATAAACGGGAGCTATCTTCTATTTATTTCTTTTTATTTCGCTTCCCATTCCCCCACACACACTTCTGCTTTCATCCAGGGATGTGGTCACCATCTCCATGTCCCCAAGGAACCTTCACTTCCAAGGACACATCGGGTCTCAAGGAAGAGGGTGACTGTTCTCTCTGTCCTCCTGGTCACTATTGCAGGTCAGTTGGATAACCCAAGCCATTTTCTTTTCTGCAAAGTCTCATGGAAGAGTCATCTTCCCTGGTAGAACACCTGTCCGACTTCTCTTATCCAAAGGTAGCTATGTTGCTCAGGTAAAGGTGATGATCTTACAAACGAGAGCTAGGAAGAGAGCAGGCTGGCCTCTGCCCCCCACCTGACTCTATGGAAGAGACAACAGCTCGGAAGGAGTTGTCCTACACCTCGAGGACCTGAGGAGATGGGCAGTCGTTCATTTGATGGTGGGGACAATTGGCTGCCATGCTAATTAGCACAGACCCAATGGCCGGATGAACCGAATGAAATCCAGCGGGGCCTGGCAGGAGATCAAAATAAAAACTAAAAAGTGATACATATATTAATTTTTAAATATGGAAAGGCCTGCATGAAATGATGAAGAAGGAAACAAGCAGAACCAAGAGAGCATTATATACAGCAACAGAAATACTGTTTGAAGAATGATTTGTGCGTGTCCATCTCCAGAAAAAGAACTCATACATAGAAACAAGCAAGACAAAGTGTGTGTGTGTGTGTGTGTGTGCGTGCGTGCGCACGCGCGCACACACACACACACACACACACACACACACACACACACACACACTTATGTCTCTTTTCAAATGATGTCTTCTCTAGTGCAGGAAGAGGAGGGAAGAAAAAAGGGAGGGAGTGACCCGGGAATTTTGATGTTACAAACGAATTAATTAACTAATTTTAAAAAGTGATATACAGTACAGACTATTCCTTGCCCTTAAGACACTGGCTAATGCAACAAAAAAAAAAAGTTGAAGAGAAGAAGGGAAGTTTCCCTACAAACAAGCTTCTAAGTGAAGCTTCTCCATCCTTGAAGGAATGGTGAAGGTGCAAGGTGGGACATAAGAAACCCCAGTTCTGGCTGTCTCCTCTGTTGGCTTAGAAAGTAGCCCTGGACATGCCAGAGGACTTCTTGGTACCCCAGTGTCCTCCATATGTACAACAGGAACATTCCCAAGAGAATCACAGGATTCCCATATGTAAATCAGGATTACAGGGCCTGGAATGAGAACTTTTCAGAGGCCAATGCCTTCAGCTCCAGCAGGATTGTATCTGACTCTATCAGAAGTATTGGGGGTATATGAAGTTTATGCGAACATATACATATACAAAAGCATATGCAAACAAAATAACCCATTTCCCTTCCATCCTTAACTGTCCTACCTTTTGATAAAATCAGTTTGGGAATAAAGCAACGTAGACATGAGGGTTTTAAATAAACTAGCCAGGTGGTACAATGGATAGAGAATGCTGGGCCTGGACTCAGGAAGAATCATCTTCCTAAGTTCAAATCTGGCCTCAGATACTTACTAGCAGTATGACCCCGAGCAAGTCATTTAACCTTGTTTGCCTCAGTTTCTTCATCTGTAAAATGAGCTGAAGAAGGAAATGGCAAACCACTCCAGTATCTTTGCTAAGAAACCCCCAAATGGAGTCACAAAGACTCAGACACAACTACAAACAACAAAATAATTTCTTCCCTCTCCTGTTTCCTCTGTTTAAGACTCTCACGAGTTTTTGTGTCTGGTTGGGTCTCTCCATGTGCTCTCTCAGACATGAATGGGGGTAGTTAATAAATTTGACCTGGACTTTGACAAATTCTAGAGGCAGGTGAACCTCTAAGGGGGTTGTTTTTTTATATACTTTCCTTCTGTCTCAGAATCAATACAATGTATTGGTTCTAAGGCAAAAGAGTGGTAAGGGCTAGGCTCTGGGTCTCTCTCCATTGAGCCACCACCACCTAGACTGCCCCTAAACATAGGGTTTTTGAAATTGGATTCAGAGTTGACATCTTTCTATCTTATGGTTTGGGGAAGAAGACTTCATCTTTTCACTTTCAATTCCTTACAAGAATAAGAACCTTGTCTCATTCATCTTTGTATCCTTAGCAGCTAATGTAGGACCTCGATCACATGAGACACTCAATAAATGTTTGTTTTCCCTAATTGAATTGGTGTTTAACAACTTATATACTTGAAAAGTTCTTACCTTGTTTGAGATCACTATAAAACTAGACTGGAGAGCCCCTTGCTTGACTCCCTGCCTCAATAGCTAGTTTTGTCCTGTGATCCTCTGCAAACTCATGGGTTCCTCCCAACACTTGGAAACTCCCGTTCAAAATATTTCCTGGACTTGGTACGGGAAATAGCTGGGGAAATCTTTCCACTGCCATTCTTTTCATAGTTTGTTATAGAAAGGGACTCATCACTCTAGGACAGGTTTTTCCTGTTGAAAGCAGCCTAGATTTCAGCTTCTATGGTCTCTTGTCTTTGCTAAGAGAAAAAAAGGAATTGACTGGTTGCTGGTGGAAGGCACTGAAGTGGGACTTAAAGGATTAGTTTGGGAATGTGAATTTTTAGGTTTTATTCTCTGAGTCTCTGTCTCTATTCTTTTTTTAGTTATGTAAAACATTTTTTGCATTAGTCATTTTGTGGATGAATTCACAAATGAAAGAAAAAGAAGAAAATAAAATATTTTCCAGTTTGCATTCAAACTCCAGTTCTTTCCCAATCTCTCTCTATTTCTGTCAAACTGTCTTTCTCTCTTATTGGCCTGGTATTTGTGTGATCTACTACAGGATCACAGAATTTGACAGTTGTAAAGAATCTTACAACTCTTTAAGACAGCTGGCAGAGCAGTGAATCTAAAGTCAGGAAGACCCCAGTTCAAATTTGACTTCAGACACATACTAGCTGGGTGACCCAGGGCAAATCACTTAACCTGTGTTTTCCTCAGTTTCCTCAACTATAAAATAAGCTTAATTATAGCGCCTACCTCACAGATCATGCTGATGATCAAATGAAGTAATATTCATTTTCCCTAAGTGCTTAGCACCATGCCTGGCACACAGTGTTTTAGAAATACTCGGTTCATTGCCTCCTTTGACCAATCTCAGGAACCATCTAATCCAAACCATACCTGAAAGAAATCTCCATTAAATATACTTGAGAAGTGGTTATCTAGCCTCTATTTAAAGACTTCTAAGGCAAAGGAAGCCACTAACCTCCCAAAGCTAAGCCAACCTCTAATTATTAGGAAATGGTTTCCTTATAAAGCTGACTCTTTGTGACTCCCTGCCATTGCTCCTGTTTCAGCCCCATAAGAATAAACAGAACCAGTCTAATCCTTCTTCTGCCTGACATCTCTTCAAATTGAGCTCCAAATCTCTTTTTCTTTCTCTGCATCTCAGTGGCTTCCTTAGTAACATAAGGAGGGGAAAGAAGAGAGGAGCTACTGGCCTTCTACCTTAGAGAGAAAAGTGAGTGCAAATAATAGATCCAACCTAGGGGATGATCACTATGGTCAGTGCTGGTTAACAGCCCCATATTGTCTTCATTTGTATAGCTCAATCACACAACAAATAAATATTCAGTTTCTTCTCTGTGCCTTGCCCAATATTGATGGTGGTGGATGGCCGCTCTTTGTGCCCACCAAAGACAAAACAAAAGAGAATGGGCTGAAGCTACAGAAGAAAAGATTGAAGTTAGCTATTTGGTAGAAATTCTCCCTGGTTAGAGTAGCTAGGTAGCACAGTAGATAGAGCCCTGGGCTTAGAATCAGAAAGATTCATCTTCATGAGTTTACTAGCTATGCGTGACCCTGGGCAAGTCACTTAACCCTGTTTGTCTCAGTTTCTTCATCTGTAAAATGAACTGGAGAAGGAAATGCAAATTACTCCAGTATCTTTGCCACAAAAACCCCAAATGTGGTCATGAAGAGTTGGACATGGCTGAAACAACTGAACAAACCCCTAGTAAGGATCATAAATTGCCTGAACCAAAGGGAAATACCATCATCTCCTTTTATAGAAATGTATAGGAACAGATATGGATTGTTATTTTTCTGATCTTGAAACAGGAAGATGAACTAGGTGTCCTCTCTGAGTCCACTTCCACTCTAGAATTCTTTGCTTCAAAGATATTGTTGTTGTTCAGACATTTTCAATCACATCTGACTCTTTATGAATCCATTTGGAGTTTTCTTGGCAGATATTGAAGTGGTCTGCCATTTCTTTCTCCAACTTATGTTACAGATGAAGGAACTCAGACAAACAGGTATAAGTTACTAGCCCAGAGTCACACAACTAGTGTCTGAGGCCAGATTTGAACCTAGATCTTCCTGACTCCAAGTCTAGTGCTCTGTCCACGGTGCCATCTAGCATGGACACCAAAGATATATTCAGGGCCTTTACTTAGATACAGATTCTGATTAGGAAGGTAATATGGTAAAATGAAAAAGAGCACTTGCCCTAGAAATAGAGGACCCAAGTTCAAATCCCACCTATCCTGCCTTCTATCTGTGTGATCCCAGAAAGTTGCTTACCTCCCTCAACCTAAGTTTCCCCATCTCTAAAGTTCTAAATCTAGCCTCATAGATCTTTCCCCACTCTTTGTCTGTCAGAGGTGGAAGATTACATGGAAAATGTCCTGCTGGTTATTACTGCCCAACTGGGAATTCTGATCTGATGCTACTAAGCCCAGGGGAGTCCCCAACCTCACGCCCCATGGGACAGCTGTGTGCAAGGAAGTGCCCAACAGGTAACCAGGACTGTTTCTTGTCCCCTCTGAGGTTTCTTCCCCACAGGAGGCAAGATGACCTATTGGGAAGTAGCATGGACTAGGAAACCTCGATTCTCTTTAGACTAGGAGAACAGAGTTCCTAGAGACTCAGAGGACTCTAGCTGACTAACTTCCCTATTCCCTCTCACTCCAGTTCTGTCCAGGTCTGTGTCTCTACCATAGTCCTTTAGGCCTTGAAAGAACCTGAAACATCACCTACTTCAGCCTTCTCATTCGACAGATAAGAAAGCAGGCTCAGAAAGATTACATGACATGCCCACGGCCAAATAAACAGTAAGGGTAAAACCAGCATCCCAAACCCAGGCCCTTTGACTCCCAACTCTCTCCACTGCCTCTTACAAAGGATGCTAGAGCCGAAAGACACCCTATAAATTATTTAGTCCAGCCCCCTTAATTTTTTTGTTTTTGTTTGTTTTGTTTTTAAACCCTTGCCTTCTATCCATTCTAAGCCAGGAGAATGGCAAGGGCTAGCAAATTGGGGTTAAGTGACTTGTCCAAGGTCATATAGTTGGGAAATATCTGAGGATAGATTTGAATCCAAGTCCTCCTGACTATAAGCCTGGTGCTCTATCCACCGTGCCACTTAATTGTGCCCCCCCCTTACTTTATAAAGGAGGAAATCAGTTCCATAGATAAACAACTTGCTTCTAAGATGAAACACAAACTTCTCTGCCTGGCTTTCAAGCCCTTTAAAACCTAATCCACCTTTCTAGACATCACTTCCCTTCCTGTACATTACATTTTAGCTTTTTTAGTATCCCTCATCCCCAGCATCCTCTTTCCTAGCTAATGTGTCTTTGTATCAGTTCCTCCTACCCCCATGCCTGAAACACCCTCTCAAATGGGCAGCTAGGTGGTAAAGTGGATAGAGTACTCTGCCTGAACTCCAGAAGACTCATCTTTCTAAGTTCAAATCTGGTCTTGGATTCTCAGTACTTGTGTGTGACCCTGGAAAAGTCATTTGATTTTTTTTGCCTCAGTTTCTTCATCTGTTAAATGAACCATAGAAGGAAATGACAAACCACTCCAGTATCTTTGCCAAAGAAAGCCCCAAATGGGGTCACAAAGTCAGAAACAATTGAACAACAACTCCTCTCAGAATCTTTAGCTTCCCCCGAGTTCTATTCTGACTCCCCCATCAATGAGAGCCCCTCTTCCAAAAATTATTTCCCATGTATTGCACAAATATTTTATAATTACTCACCTGTGTACATGTGGCTCTCACCCCACCCTCAGAACAGGAGAATACTTCCTTTTTGTCTTTGTGTTCTCAGCATCTAGAATAGGGCCTGGAACATAGCAGGTTTAACTAAAGATTATAGACAGTTTGATCGATTCATTGCCCTGCAGCTAATAACTCAAAGAACTGGGACTCAAACCCAAATCTTCTAACTCTAAGCACATTTATCTTTCCAATACACTGTGCTCTCCTCTGAGATCCAAAGAAACATTTAAAGCACAGTTTAAAACCCCACACCACCAACAAAATGACGAATCACCCTCTGGAAAAAAGCTCTGTCCCGTCTTGGGTGCCAGCCCTACTCTGGGGCTCATTTCAAAGTAAGAGAAACCTTTTGTGCTTCACTTTAGGCTTTTACTGTCCAGAGGGCAGTGAAATGCCAGTTCTGTGTCCAGCCCACACTCTGGGGGCTGCCCCTGGTGCCAAGCAGAAAGAGGACTGTGGGCCTTGCCCTCCTGGACGCTGGTGTAAAGCAGGTTAGTTCTCTGGAAACAGTAGTTATTGGCACCTATACTATGGGGGAGGAGGGAAAGGGCTGTGTTCATTTATAAACTTTCCCACCAGATTGGCACTGATTAGAGAGCAGTGGGAGGAGGAAAGGAACCTACATGCTTTCTCTATAGGTGACCCAACAACATACCCCTGCCCTGATGGCCACTACTGTCCTGGAGGGAATGAGAGCTACCTTGGGCCCCCCCAGGAGTGTCCAGAGCACACATACCAGCCAGCAACTGGAGCTCAAAACAGAGCACAGTGCCAACCCTGTCCCCCAGGCTACCATTGCCCCTTCCCAGGTAAGAATTTCTGAGAGTTTCACAGGGTCTGGTTGGTAAAGTCCTATTTGGAAACTACGTCTGCTCCAGTCACTTGTTCCTACCCCTACATATACACGTACTTTTATTTCTTTCCAGGTCTATCTTCCTTCAAAGATCATCCCTGCCCTCCAGGTCACTGGTGCCCAGGTAAACAAGGTGCTTTGCTGTGCCCACCTGGCACTTTCCGAACAGATCCTGGAGCTTCATCCTGGGAAGAATGTAAACCCTGTGCCCCCGGACATTACTGCCCTGACCCAGGACTGACTGGCGTGGCAAATGTTTTTGGGGTCCCCTGCAGAGCTGGCTCAGAATGCCCAGAAGGTGGTTTCTTTCCTCCTTTTCCCTCCTTTCCTCAACCTAACCCTTGTTCTCTTTCCATTCAGCCCTTCCCTTCTCCCTAGCTTCTACTCCCTCCTCTACCTCTCTTCTCAGGGCCTCCCTCCTCACCCAGGTCCTACTTTAGGAGCATTGTCCTATCTCAACATGGGAAATTCTGCAGGTGTGGAATGAGACAAGAGATCAGAGGAGCTTAAATTGACTTTTGGAAGGGACCTTAAAGGTTATCTCCTTCAGTCCTTTCATTTAACAAATGAGGAAATTGAATTTAAATGACTTGCCCAAAGGCACAGAAGTATTAAGGGGCAAAGCCAGGATTTGAACCAAGGTTCTCTGTCTCTAACTCTGGAGTTGCCTTCTACATAGGCATGGGCAGGCCCTACCTTAACTCCACGTGGTAACTCAGAAAAGTTCTAGAGGGAGGAGGACTGTGTTTATGACTACAGTCATTGGTCCTCTTCCATTTCCCTCAGGGTTTTCACACTTGGAATTGCTTCTCCTGTCCCCATCCCATGGTCTAATAAGCTGTATACATCACTGTCTCCCCTGCTTCTGTTTCCAGGTGCAGTAGGGGAGACCATGTGCAGGGCTGGCTTCTATTGTGGGCCCCAGACTGGAGACCCCTCACCTTGTCCCAGTGGCTACATTTGTCCTGAAGGTTCTTCCACCTACACTGATCCAGGACAGCTGTGAGTATCTCTCCTGGCCACTTGGCTGAAGGTTGGGGACGTCTCAAATCATATCTCAGTTGTTCAAGACCTAGAGACCAGATCCACAATGCTTCACTTACTTTGGTAATTTAGGGGGTCAAATTCCCAAGCAGCCTAGTCTCCTGGCCATGGGTCCAACAGTTTGGTAATGGGAATCAAACCTAGATAACTTGTTTTGGACAAAATACAAACTTCACTATTTGGCATTCAAAGCCCTTTCCAACCTGGCTCCAGCCTCCCTTTCTAGGCATTGCTCCTAATCTCCTGATTTCCTTTCTCCAATCCTGAGATCCTGGGAAATAACTAAAGATGCTGGCTGTCTAAGCACATTGAAACAAACACATTGTCCCTTTGAGTCTAGGGACATCTTTAAGGGGCAGCTAATTAAGTAATGCACTGAATCAGGCCCTGAGTCTGGAGTCAGAAAGTTGTTTTCAGTCATTTCCAACTCTTTGCGACCCCATTTGGAATTTTTTTCTCAAAGATACCGGAGTGGTCTGCCATTTCCTTCTCCAGCTCTTTTGACAGATGAAGAAACTGAGGCAAACAGGGTTAAATGATTTGCCCAGGGTAACACATCACTATTAAGTGTCTATCCACTTTGGCCACCTAGCTGGCCTCAGGAAGAACAGAGCTCAAAATGGCCTAAGACAATATTTGTAAAGCATTTAGCACACACGATAGATGCTTGAGAAATGTTTGTTCCTTTGTCTTCTCTGATGCAGTGCATGTGTGTGCCTGGTATATGTAGTTTAAATGTTAAGACAAGAGAAGAAAGGCCTGTTAACCTTTGTCACATCCTCCCCCTTGCCTGCTGCTGTTTTGTTTTTATATATAGCTGTAGATTTCCCTACTACTGCCCACTGGGCAGCGCCCATGGCCTACAATGCCCCGGGGGCTCCGAGGCCCTGAACATCAGTGGCCCGAGGGTCTCTGCGGAGGCCTGCTGCAGACTGTGTGAAGCAGGCACCTATCGCAGCCTCACCCAAGCTGCCCTACCCTGCCAGCCATGCCCAGCAGGATTCAGATGTCCCCCAGGTAAGTATTTAGGGAATCCGAGATCTGAGAGAAGCCTGGGAATTAATATTGAAAGGTGTAGATGGAATATAAGATTTAACTCTGGAGAGACTAAGAGGTGGGGGATCCCTCCCAGGGCTTCTGAGGAGCCTCCCAGCATACAACCTATATTTTTTTCCTGCCTCAGAGAAAGGATGCAGGACTAGCAGACACTGGGTAGATCTTAGCATGAAGTGAAAACTACATAGGAGTTACAATATATGCAAAAGAGGATTCAAATGGTCATCCTTTAGATTCGGCAGAGAGCCTGTCATTGTGGATAGGGATGCAGGTCTGGAGTCTGAAAAGACCTGGATTCAAATTCTGAAAAATGTGTCATCATACTGTCTGTAACCCATGGACAAGCCACTTGGCTTCTGATACTCCGGGCAACTCTCGAAAACTATTTATTACAGAGAAGTTATCCATTTGCATCAGTGGAAGGAGTTTATACACTCTATTTTGATGAAATCACAGAGTAGGAAACCCTTGCTCAACAAAAAAGTTAATAGCTCAGGCATTCGGGGTTCTAGAATAGACCCAGTCCAGGTGCCTCAGTCACCGGAAATTCTACTTCCTTCGACAGACCTGAGGAAAGAATCTGTCAGACAGAAGATAAGAGAGTTGTCTTACTTACCCCCCACCACCATATCTGCCTCTACCCACACTCTGGGCTATCACTCACTATCTCCAGTCGGAGGCTCTGACTTTCCTCATGTTTTCCTCCAGGGAGCGAGAGTTACCTCAGACACCCCTGCCCAGCTGGACACTACTGCCCATCCATGACTCCCCTTCCCAGACCCTGTCCCCCTGGGACCTTTGGAAATAGCACTCAAGCCCAGCAGGTCATGGAATGTCACCCATGTCCCGTTGGCACTTTCAGTCCTCTACCTGGTCAGACTGGCTGCTTCCCTTGTGCAAGCTCCTCCTTCTCCCCACCAGGTGAGTCTTACTTAGGACACCATCCAGGCAACTAGGTCTTTTCTCCAAGAACACAGGATTACCTGCGACCTCTAGTCTTGGGAGTAAATTGCTTTATTCTAATAGAACCCCCTACTGGGAACCCAGTTTCAAGATCTGTCTCAATCTTGGGCTGTTCATTTAATGTCCTGCTTTAGTTTTCCCATTTAGAAAATGACTGTATTTTTATATGATCATGCATATTTGGCGTATTTTTCTTTTTTTTCTCTTTTCCCATTGGATAGTGGAGAAGAGGTAAGGGGGGGAGAGAAATAAATACTTGCCAAATAAAAAAATAAAATTTAATTTAAAAACAAAAGAAAAAGGCTATGCATTGAAATGCAATCTGGGTTAAGCCAAGCATATAAATTGCAAAAAGGCAATTTTTGCCTATTGAAAAAGGCATTTCAATAAAATGATTGAAAATAGTCAATCAATTTATTACATCCTTTGTGCCAGGCATTGTGCTAAGTAATAGGGATACAAAAAGAGACAAAGGCAGTCCCTGCCCTCAAGAAGCTCCCAATCCAATGGCTATAATGCCCTATCTACACCCTAGGAAAGTGTGTGGATAAAAGAGGAAAAAAAGATGGGAATACAATTTGGTGAGTAAAAAGGACTTAATGTGGTTCTATCATCCAGATCCTTGTTCTTGGAATCTTCCTTCAAATGGTAAGCTTCAGTGAGCCCTTCTTAAACTGAGGGCTCCCTGTTAAATGGCCCCTATGGTCTCTCTCCTCTCTGATCCATCACTCACGCTGATTTTCCTAAAGGACAGGTCTGATCATGTCAGTCCTCTGCTCAGTAAACCCCAATTGCCTTTAGGATCAAATCCAAATTCCTCTGTTTACCTTTTAAAGCCCTCCAAAACCTGGTCCCAACATGTCTTTTCAACTTGATCATATTGTACATCATTCCTCTTTCTGAACTCAGACTTCTAAAGTTTGGCCAAATTAACCTTCTTATTGTTTCCCACATTCATCTCTGCTAGAATCCACTGTCACTTCACCCCTATCTTTTAGAATCACTTTTCAAAAATTTCACTCAGTTGACCCTCCTACATAAATAAATGTTTACCTGCTCCTCGCTCTTAATTGCTGAGGCCCTCTTCCCCACCTCCTTCTATTTGTTTTGTAGATTCATATTTAGGCACAAACTGTCTCCACTAAAAGAATATAAACTATTAAAGGCAGAGATATTGCTTCCATTTTTATTTTGTATCCCCAGAGCCTAGCGCAATACTTAGCACACAGTAGGCTCTTAATATGAACTCACTGATTGATTAAAAAGTAAAACTGATGATTACTAAACAATTAGAGACAGGAAAACTGCACAAATAATACAAAAGAGTGGACGATATCCAAATCATTTCTATTTGAATATGGAAGGTATTGGAATATGTAAGGTACTTAACATTGTTTGGTTCATCCTCTCTTCCCTGCCTCCTATAGAACTAGCCTTTGTTGTTATTCATTGGTGTCTGACTCTTCATAATCCAGTGTGGGGTTTTCTTGGCAAAGAATCTGAAGTGGTTTGCTATTTCTATCTCTAGTTCATTTTACAAATGAGGAAACTGAGGCAAACACCATTGAGTGACTTGCCCAGTGTCACATAGCTGGTAAGTGTCCAGATTTGAAATCATGATGATGAGTCTTCCTGCCCAGTGGGAATAACATATAGAAAAGGGATATGGAAAAGGGGTTCTTCCTGAGGAAGTTAAGCCAAGGTGGGTGAGAAAGAAAGCAAGAGCCTGGAAAGATGGCCAGAAGCTCTATTTCCAAGAAAATTTGTAAAAAGGGAAAATTCAGAAAACAAACTTCAACAGTCAAACTCTTCATGACTTTGCTCAAGGGCAATTCTGGTAATTCAATATGCAAACATGTTTGCTGTCTTTGGGAAAGTGTCCATAAGAGCCCTGGGCAGCTAAGAGAAGCCATCCTAAATTCATATTTTAATTTGTATAACTCCTATACAGCACATATTATGTTTTCCCAAGATACTTAAAAGGTCTTATTGGAAAGGGTAAACAGAAACACCAAGCAATTGAATTATCCAAGGTTTTCCATCCCACCCCTTGTCTTCACTCTCAGTCAGCCAAGGCCTGAACTGAGATTTTCTTGTGTCCAGTCTCTGGACTTCACACCTAGATCATGTATCTCCTCAAAATGAGATTATCTGTACAAAGCACCTAGCATTAGCACAGTGTTAGGCACTTTTAATAAATGCTTTTTCCCTCCCCTATTTCAATTCTTCCTTGCCCGCCTTTGTTGGAATAGTGAATCTGCAATTCTCAGACATTTGGTTTCAAAGCACCATCAGTAGTTCCCCATTGCCAAAAACAATAGAAAGGCAAGAAGATGGATTTGGAGTTTAGTATATGAGAAACAGTAAGGCAGTCAATGCAACTATAGCATAGGAACAAGAAAAGTTATACTGGAATAATACTGGAAATAATAAGAAATTATTTTTATTGCAATTGTATATTATTAGGTGACAATACTGTATTATATCATTTATTGCATAAATTATTATAAGAAATAATAAAAATAATAAGGCCAGAAAGGTAGATTTGGCATCAGTTGTAAAGGGCCTTAAATGCCAAACAGAGGAACTTATAATACTCTCTCTCAGAGGTAACAGAAAAGCACTGGATGTTACTCAGAAGGGAAGTAACTTGATCAGACTTGTGCTTTAGGAACTCTGACATTTATGTCAAAAATGGATTGGAGTCAGAGAGACTTGAGGCAGAAAGACTATTCAAATAATCTAGGCATACCCATCAGATAGGCTAATATGGCAAAAGGGCAAAATGACAACTGTTGGAGAGGATGCAGAAAAATAGGGACACTAATACACTGTTGGTGGAGCTGTGAACTGATCCAACCATTCTGGAGAGCAAGTTGGGGTTACACCTAGACTGTTATAAAACTATGTATATCCTTACACCCAAATATTGTTGGATTTGTTTCCCAAGGAGATCGGGGTAAAGGAAAAGAACTTATATGCTCCAAAATATTTATAGCAACTCTGCGGTGGCAAAAAAACTGGAAATTAAGAGGATGCCTAACAGTTTGGGAATGGCTAAAGAGATCATGATATATGATTGTGATGGAATACTACTGCAACAGAAAAAACAATAAACAGGCCAATTAAAAAAAATCTTGGAAAGAATTACATGAGATAATGAACAACAAAATGAATAGAACCAAGAGAACATTATACACAGCTACAGGTTTAACATTTAAAGAATAACTTGGGGAGGGGGGCGCAGCTGGGTAGCTCAGTGGATTGAGAGCCAGGCCTAGAGACGGGAGGTCCTAGGTTCAAATCTGACCTCAGACACTTCCCAACTGTGTGACTCTGGGCAAGTTACTTGACCTCCCCCCTTCCATTGCCTAGCCCTTACCACTCTTCTGCCTTGGAGCCAATACACAGTACTGACTCCAAGACAGAAGATAAGGGTTTTAAAAAAATTAAAAAAATAAAAAAGAATAACTTGGGAATGTTACCTCCAGAGGATGAACTGAAAAATGGAAACATAAGAGACATAATTTAAATATATGTATCTGATTCCTGTTATGATACAGGGAGCAGGAGGACCTGAGACACTTGTAAATATATTCTATTAAAAATATAACAAAAAATAATAATCTAAGCAACAGGTGAAGGAAATGGCAAACCAATCCAATATCTTTGCCCAGAAAACCCCAAATGGGGTCATGAAAAGTTGAACAACAAAGGCAACCAATGATAAGGACTTGAACAAGAGCAGTGGTTGTGTGGGTGAAAAGAAAGGGGCAGACGTGGGAGATGGTGTAGAAGTAGAAACAATAGTTAGCAACAGATTGAATATGTGGGATGAGTGAATGTGAAGAGTTGAGGATGACACCATGGTTGGGAATCCGGGAGACTGGAAGGATGGGAGTGTCCTCAACAGACAAGGGAGATTCCAAAGAGGGATGAGTTATACTTCGTGTTTGTTAGTCTTGCCTCCCTAACTAGACTGAGGACTGACACTCTGTCTTAGTCTTCTTTTGTCTCTTCGAATGTGCCAGACGTATAGCAGGAACTCAATGAACGTTTGTAGAAGACGAGAATGTGACAGTCTCTCTCTCTGCTCAGGTGCCTCCCATTGTACATGCCAGGGCCTGAACCGGGCCTTCCAGAAGTCTGATGGTTCCTGCATATGCTTGGCAGGATATGTGTCTTATGATGAGAGAGGCCAAGAGAGCCATGATGGCAACAGCAACCAAGATTGTCAGCCTCAGGTAGTCACCATTGAGCATCTTGGGAAAGGGATGGAGATAAAGATGGCTCCCCTGGGAAAGGAATGGAGATAAATATGGTGCCCTCTCTTTGTTATTTTTCTTTCTCACAGAATTGAAGAATCTTAAAATGTAAAGGAATTTTAGAGGTCCTCCAGTCTAGTGGGTCTCAAACTTTGTGGTCATGGGGTTCTGTTTTTTAAATTATTGAGGATTTCTCTATGCATACACATCTCCTAAAGAATTTTTGTTCATGTGGATTTCATGTCTTGATTCTTACCATATTAAAAATTAAAACATCTCACATTAGTTTTTATTTCACAGACCCCCTGAAAGTGTCACACAGCCCTCTAGGAGTCTCCAGACCATACTTTGAAGACCACCAACCTCTCACCAAATGCAAAAACCTCCTGCCCCCTGCAACATCCCTAAAATAGTCATCCAGCGGGCAGCCAGGTGGCTCAGTGGATTGAGAGGCAGACTTGGAGAAGAGAGGGTCTGGGTTCAAAAATGGCCTCAAATACTTCATAGCTGTGTGACCTTGGGTGAATCATTTAATCCCCGTTGCCTAGCCCTTACTGCTCTTCTGCCTTAGAACCAATAAACAGTATTGATTCTAAGATGGAAGGTAAGGGTTTTTTTAAAAAGTCATCCAGCCTCTGCTTAAATATTTCCAGTAATAAGTGAGTTCACTAACTAACAAGGTAACCCATTCCCTATTCAGACAGTTCTCATTGTTTGCAATGTTAAATTTACATGTTCCCTCTTAATTTATACTTATCCTTTCTCTAAAGCTAAACAGGATGTCTGATTCTGCTTCCCCTTCAGATATTTAAAGTTAATTGTCTTGTCTCTGCTTTTCTCTGAGCTAAACATCTACTTTTCCTTAGGTAAGCTGGTTTCCAGACCCTTCACCGTTCTGATTGCCCTCCTCTGGCTATGTTCCAGTTTGTCAAGATCCCTCTTAAAATATAGCATTCAGACATGAACACAATAACGGCATCAATGATCTAACCAGTACAGAGTTCAATGGGAAAATAGCTTCCTGCCTTTTTTCTCTGGATGCTATGCTTCTATTAATATTGTTCAAATTTTTTTCATTAGCTTTCCTGGATGTCACATTGTTGGCTCTTAAGGAGCTTTTGATCAATTAAAACCTCTAGGAATTTTCTCACACAAATTGCTACTAAGCCACGTCTCTCTTGGGTAGCTATGTGTTGCAGTGGCTATAGAGCGCTGGGTCTGGAGTTAGGAACACCTGACTCAGACACTTTCTGGATGTGTAACCCTGAGCAAGTCATTCAACCCTGTTTGCCTCAGTTCCTCAACTATAAAATGAGCTGGAGAAGGAAATAGCAAACCACACCAATACCCTTGCCAAGAAAAAACAAAAGAGGTCATGAAGAGTTGGACAGCATTGAACAACAATATGTCTCTCTTATCTAATATTTACTCAATGGATTTTTTAAAACCCAAATGTAAGATTTTACTTTTATCCCCATTAAATTCTACCTTGTTGGTTCTAGCCCAACATTCCAATCTACTGAGATATTTTTTTGAATTTTGGTTCTCTCATCCAATCCATTAGTTACCTCCCCCAACTTGGTGTCATCTAAAAATTAGAAAAATTTAATGTACTTTCTTCGCCTAGTGTATTGAGTAAAATATTGACCAGGCCAAAGGTAAGTGCACACAGAATCCCAAGTTGATCCACTAAACATCTCCCCCACATCCCAGGATAACATTGATCAGTCATTCAACAAGCTGTGAATCCCCTTAGATGCATTATCATCAAGCCTTTATTTTGTTTTTGCTTTTTACTAGTCTTTTTATTTTTTATGTCAATTCATTTTTTAATAATCATTTCCCAACATTTTGCTATTCTTTCTTTCCCCTTCCTCTTTCTCTTCCCCCTCCCCCAAGATGTCAGGTAATATGATATAGATTGTGTTATTATACTATATATATATACACATATATATATTTCCATGTTTATCATGTTGTGAAAGAAGACATTACTTCTCCTAGAGAAAAATTTATGAAGGAAATAAAGCTCCATCAACAGTATATTAGTGTTCCAATTTTTCCAGAACTTTCCCAACATTTATCAGTATCCATTTTTGTCATATAAGCCAGTCTGATCTGGTGGTACCTCAGGGTTGTTTAATTTGCATTTCTCTAATTAATAGTGATGGCTTTGCACAGTGGCAGTATCGTAGCCAATGAGGTTTATCCAAGGCGCAATAATTGCTAATTGAAACTCTAATTAATAGTGATTTGGAACATTTTTTCATATGACTAAAGATAGTTTTAATTTCTTCCTCTGAGAATTGCCTGTTCATAACTTCTGACCATTTCTCAATTGGGTTATGCTATGTAAATTTGATTCGGTTCCCTATATATTTGAAAAACGGGGCCTTTTTCAGATGCATGCTATAAAAAATGTTTTCCCAGTTTTTTATTCTCCTTCTAATCTTGTTTGTGCTGGTTTTATTTATGCAAAACCTTTTTAATTTAATGTAATCAGAGTTATCTATTTTATATCTCATAATATTCTTTATGTCTTATCTGGACATAAATTCTTCTATTATCCAAAGATCTGATAGGTAACCTATTCGGTGCTCCTCTAATTTGTTTAAAGTTTTCCCCTTTACTTCTAAATTATGTAACCGTTTTCAATTTACCTTGGTATATGGCATGACCTGTTGGTCTGTGCCTAGCTTCTACCATACTATTTTCCAGTTTTCCCAGCAGTTTTTGTCAAATAGTAAATTCTTCCAAAAGGCAATTGTAGGTAATAGTAGAAAGGAGAAATGCAGGTTTAGAATATCTTTGCAAGGTAATGAAGAGAAGGGGGTTTAGTAACCTAGTATTTGACAAACCCAAAGATCCAAGCTTATTATGGTCATTTATCATTGTGTGTTGAGTGACTGGTTCTCCACTCTACTTCTTAGCCAGTACTAGATTGTTTTATGGTTGTCATTTCATAATATAGTTTGAAATCTGACATAGATAAGCCACCTCCTTTCATATTTTTTCCTTTGGTTCCCTTGATATTCTAGGTCTTGAGTTCTTCCAGATGAAGTTTATTTTTTTCTAGTTTTATGAAATCATTTTTGGATAGTTTGATTAGTATGGCACTGAATAAGTAGGTTCATTTAGGGCAAAATTGTCATTTTTATTACCTTCTCTTGGCCTACCCATGAACAATTAGTATTTTTCCATTTGTTTTAATCTGATTTAATTTGTGTGAAAATTGTTTTGTAATTAGTTCCTACAGTTCCTGGGTTTGTTTTGGCAGGTAGATTCCCAAATATTTTATATTGTCTACAGTTATGTTAAGTTGGATTTCTCTTTCTATCTCTTGCTCTTAGGTTTTATCAGTAATATAGAGAAAAGCTGATGATTTGCGTGGGTTTATTTTATATCCTGCAACTTTGCTAAAATTATTGTTTTGATTAGTTTTTTGGTGGATTCTCTACATATAGCATCATATCTTCTACAAAGAGTAATAGCTTTCTTTCTTTATTGCCTATTTTAATTTCTTTAATTGCTTTTTCTTTTCTTATTGCTGTAGCTAGCATTTCAAGTACAATATTCAATAGTAGTCATAATAATGGGCATCCTTGCTTCACCTATAATCTTATTGGAAAGGCTTCTAGTTTATTCCTATTACACATAATGTTTGCTAATGGTTTTAGATAGGTGCCATTTATCATTTTCAGGAACGTGTCATTTATTCCAATATTCTCTAGTGTTTTTAATAGACACAAGTGTTGAATTTTGTGGAAAGCTTTTCCTGTATCTATTAAGATAATCAAATGGTTTCCATTGGCTTTGTTATGGATATGGTTAATTATGGTGATAACTTTCCTAATATTGAACCATCCCTGAATTCCTGGTAAAAAACCCAGCTGAGCATAGTGTATGATCCCAGTGGTATATTGCTATGTTCTCCTTGCCATTTTACTTTAAAATTTTGCATCAATATTCATTAAGGAGACTGGTCTATTTTCTCTCTTTTTTATCTTCCTGGTTATGGTATCAGCATTATATTTGTGTAATAAAGAGAATTTGGTAGAGTTTCTTCCTCAGCAATTTTTCCAAATAGTTTACATAGTATTGGAATTAATTGTTCTTTAGATGTTTGATAGAATTCAGTCATAAATCTATCTGTCCCTGGTACTTTTTTCTTAGGGAATTCATTGATGACTTGTTCAATTTCTTTTTCTGAGATGGGGTTAAGCATTCTATTTCCTCTTCTGTTAGCCTGGATGATTTATATTTTTTAAAATATTCATCTATTTCACTTAGATTGTCAGATTTATTGGCATATAATTGGGCAAAATAACTCCTAATAATTGCTTTCTTCCTTTTCATTGGTTGTGAATTCATCCTTTTCATTTTTTGATACTAGCAATTTGGTTGTTTCCTTTCTTTTTTGATCAAATTACCCAGTAGCTCATCTATTTTATTGCTTTTTTTCTAAAACCAGCCCTTTGTCTTATTTATTAGTTCAGTGATTTTCTTTTAATTTTGTTAATCTCCTTTGATTTGCAGGATTTCCAGTTTAGTATTTAATTGGGGATTTTTAATTTGTTCTTTTTCCAGTTTTTCTGTTATTTGCCCATTCAGTGATCTGCTCTTTCTCTCTTTTACTGATATAAGCATTTAGTGATATACATTTCCCACTAAGTATATCTTCGATTGCATCCCAAAAATTTTGGCGTTTTCTCTCTTGTCATTTTCTTTAATGAAATCCTTGATTGCCTCTCTGATTTGTTCTTTGACCCACCATATTTTTCAGATTGTTCATAAATATAGCGTAAAAGATTCTTGTTAGCAAATTGATAAGCATTAAAGTGCCTCCTATATGCCAGGCACAGTGTTAAAAGCCGGGGATTTAAAGGGAAGGAAAACACTGTCTCCACTCTTGAAGAGCTCTGCTACATCCTTTGCAGAAGTTCAGGTACATTGTGTATGAAGCATCTCCTAGCCTTAGGAACCCCATCAAAAATGAAAAAAAAAAGTTCATTTGACATGATTTGCTATAATCAATTGCAAACTGGCTCAAAATGGTCAGTATTCTCATCTATTTAATTCTCGACTTTTTACTGGGGATCATTGTTAAGCTTATCTATCAGTAACTCGCAGAATCCACATTTCCCCTTTTGAAATTCAGAACAATATTTCTCTTATCTCCAGTTTTCTAACATCTTAGACTCCATGATTTCCCAAAGATTACCAAAAAGGGTTAAACTATTTGACTTGCAAGATTTTTCTATAACCAAGAGTGTATGAAATTTAATTAATTTCAACAAACATTTGGCAGACAGAGGTCAGATGACTTGCCCAGGATTATATAGCTAGTAAATGTCTGAGGCAGAACTTGAACTCAGTTCTTCCTTCCCTCTAGGTCCTGCTCTCTATCCATTGCAACACCAATCTGCCTCTGCCTCATTGAGGCTATGAAGGCAAAATGAAATAGCTCCTGACCTCAAGAAAGTAATATCTGAACTGGTGAGGAAGTTGTAGATTTAAAAAAAAAATGTGGAGTGAAAGGATTTGAGTCCAAATATCCCAACTCTTCCATTTAGTATTCATGGGACATTGGAGCAAATCTCCTCACCTGTCAATTTTCTCATCTATAAAATGGAAAGTTTGCCAGATGACTTCTAAGGCCCCCATCCATATATGATCCCTATGATCATGCATACAGATAAGTGAAGACAACAGACACACTAAATGAAAGAAAGGAATTTCATGAGGTAGAGATCATTCATTTGGCTAGATAGAAACAATCTCAATTAAAGCTTCTCAGGGCTCTCTGCTTCCCTTGTATTTTAATTGCTTTTTACTTTTTTTGAAAGATCTCTTCAACTCTTGAATTTAAAGATCACTTTTCTATGTACTTTTTTGGGGGTCACTTTTATGATTTCCCTTTCCTTTATACCCATCCAGGCTGTATTCCTTCTTCAAAATCTATCTCAAAGACCATGAAGAAGCATTTCCTGATTAGTCCCCCACCCCAAACTGAATCATTATTCCTTTATTCATCATACTCACAAAACTTGAGCTTTTCCAGAAAATTGATTTCTTTTTTGCTGCCATATTGTTTAGTAAATGTTCCTTAGATGTCTCCCAGTACTTACTGGGAGACATCTAAGGAACATTTAATAAACAGAATTTTCTTCTAGGTTTAGATTCAAATCTCAACTCTGCCATTAATTATCTTTATGGTCTATGCCCAACTAACATAATATATACAATAAATTGTCAATAAATATTACTGATTGAATCAAATTCTTGGAGGAGGTGCCAAGGCCAAAGCTCTCTAGGGCTACTCTTGGAAAGTCTAGGAGCCTCTCATCTAGTTCTGAGAGTCTCAATGGATCTTCCAGTGATAATTTGGTGTACCTTTCTCTTGTGAAATCTTCACTGTAGGTTGAGGAGAGATGCTCACTAGGAGACGTCCGCCTCTCTGCCACCCGAAAGTGTGTGTCTCCAAAGCAGCATAACTGTTCCTCCTTCTGTCACCCAACAGATGGGGAACTCAGTGCAGAACTGGGCATGTGAGTAATTCTACCCATAGCCTTTCTTGAGTGCCAAAAGGGTTCCCTTTGGGACAAGAGTGCTAATTATATATGTAGACCTTGCTAGAGTAGGACTTGCAAACTCTGATAGTGCCTTGTTGCTAGGTGTAGAGTGTTATGACTGGCCAATGCTGTTGCAAGTACCCCCCAAAACCATGCAAAGTAGAATGAACACGTTTCCTCAGAGCTCTCAGATTTTGAGATATTCTTCCTAGGAGGGACTGGGGGAAGGAGACAAGCTGAGGCAAAGCAGAATTAATGCTGCCTGGGATGGGAATTCAACTCAAAAGCAAAAGAAGGAGGTAGTAGGAACAGAACAGAATTTTTTAGGAACAGATTGACAGGACAGGGGTATCGATCAGTCTGGGAACTGGGCAATTAAGTGGCATAGTGGATAAAGCACTGAAGTCAGGAAGACCTGAGCTCAAATCCATCCTCAAACATTTGACCCTGGGCAAGTAACAACCTCATCTGGCTCATTTTCCTCATCTATAAAGTGAGCTAGAGAAATAAATGGAGAATCATTCTTGTAAACCCCAAAAGGAATCACAAAGAGTCAGTCATGACTGAAAATGACTGAAGAGCAACAAATTTATCTTATTACCTCATGGTTAGATCTTGAACGGCTTCCAACACAGCCCCTGGGTTCAAATCCTGCCTTTTGTAGTTATTCCCTATTTGATGTTAAACAAGTGATTTAACCTCCAGAGGCCTCAATTTCCTCATCTGGAAAATATCTATCTCTAGATCTATGATTCCAACATCAGGGATATGGTGATCAAAATAGTGGGAGAGAATACTTTTGTTCCAGGAATCCAACTAGGCTGCTGCTCTCCTGATTTGGGCAGTTCCTTCCACCTTTTCTTATTTTTGTTGTTCAGTTGTACCTATCTCTTCATGATCCTATTTGGGGTTTTTCTTTTTTTTGCATTGAAATTTTTTATTAATTAATTAATTAATTAAGAATATTTTTCCATAGTTACGTGATTCATGTTCTTTCCTTCCCCTCCAACCCCACCTCCCCGCCCTGTAGCCAACACACAATTCCACTGGGTTTTACATGTATCATTGATCAAGACCTATTTCCATATTATTGATAATTGCATCAGGGTGATCATTTAGAGTCTACATCCCCAATCATATCCTATTTAGGGTTTTCTTAGCAAAGATACTGGGGTACTTCTCCAACTCATTTTATAGATGAGGAAATGGAAGCAAACAGGGTTAAATGACTTGCCCAGGGTCACACAGCTAGGAAGTATCTGAGGTCATATTTGAACTCACGAAGATGAGTCTTCCTGACTTCAGACCCCACACTCTACCCACTGTACCTCTTAGCTGCCCTCTTCTTCTTACAGGATCATAGATTGAGAGCTGAAAGAGATCCAAGAGGCCATCGAATCAAATGACCTCATTTTTGTGCTCAGGCTAGTCAGCAGTGTAGTGAATAGAGAGAGGGGCTAGAATTGGGGTCAGAAAGGCATGATTTCAAATCCTGCCTCAGACACCTATTAACTAAGCAATTTTAGGCAAGTCGTTTAACCTTTTTAAATCTCAGTTTCCTCATCTGGAAAATGGGGATAATAATAGCACTATGCCACAACATGTTCATGAGGGCCAAATGAGATATATATAAAGCACTATATAAATGCTAACTTTTTTACAAATGCAGAAACTAAGGCCTGGAGACTTTAGGCCATTGTCCCAAAGGGAATAATGTTTGAGGTGAGATTAGAAAACAGCTCTTCCTTACATCCAGTCCAGTGCTCTATCCACCACACTTTTCCTTCTGCAGCTGCCAGTGCCAAGCATACGTCTCTGCTGAAGAGCTCTGTGACACCTTGTGTCTGTCCATGGCCCCTCAGCTGTCTCTGAAATGGGGTTTCAACAGAGAACTGTTTCTCAGTGTTCAGGACCAGAATGGAGGAAGCATTCACAAGGTAAGAAGACACAAAATCAGATGGGAAAGTGGGAAAGAGAGGAAGCTGCTAGCAGGCAGGAGGGGAAAGGAGCCATTTGTCTCATGAGGAAGGGGCTACAGCATGGAAGCAGACTAAAATGTCTGCATAATTAAGATATACAAGAAATTAGTCTGTGGTGGGGCTAGAAACAGGCAACATAGACCCAAATAAAATGAATAAATTCTGATAGTTATCAGGATGTTTGATTTAAAGCTAGAAGAACCCTCAGAGAGCAAAATAGATAATGTGTATAAAGTGCTTTGTAAACCAAAAAGCACTATACAAATGGGAATTATTATTGATATGGTTCCTGGGATCCAATAGAACCTCGGATAGAGTTCAATTTCCTGGCTCCTTAAATGTCAGCCAATAGAGGAATAAGCTTTGCATGAATATGTGTGTGAACCCTTTCCTCCTATCTTAGAATCAAAATCGTGTGTTGGTTCCAAGGCAGAAGAGCAGTAAGGGCTAGGCAACTGGGATTAAGTGACTTTCCCAGGATCACACAGCTAGGAAGTATCTGAGGCCAGAATCTCCCATCTCTAGGCCTGGTTCTCTATCCACTGAGCCACCTTTTAGTTGCGCCATATTTGTGTATTTGTACTAGGTTTTGTTTTTCTTGCCTTCTCAATGGATAAGGGAGGGGGCTGAAGGAGGAAGAGAATTCAGACCTGAAATTTTTTAATTGAATTTTTAAAATAAAAAATAGATGGATGAATATGTAGATAGACAGGTATAAAGGTTAAAAAATAGGTAGGTAAGTATGTAAATAAATAAATGAATAGTCAGCCAACCTGACAGTCCTGGTAGAATCTCTCTAGTTGTGGCTGGTTTGTGGTAGTATTTGAGGATGGCTGTTAATTGCTATGAACTACTGCTGAAGAAGATCCAGCTGTGACAGTGGGGCAGCCACTGAATGGCTAGTGTGGAATTGAGGAAAGATTTCAGGAGGGAAATAGAGGGAAGGACAAGCAAGAGTTTCATAATTATTTTTAGATAAAGAGAAAAGTTGTATGAAAATGGGAATTGGGACAAGACCTGGTGACGATCACCTGCAAAATGTAGGCTGGTAGAGGATAATCTAAATGGAAGGAGAGACCTACAAGAACTAAAAGAAGATGTAATCATGAGAAAATATTCTAAATTAATTAATTAATAATAATAAAAATTTAAAAACTAAAAGAAGAAGGGGAAGAGCTGCTTCCTGAAGGATTTTCTGGGAAGAAGTGATGGAAACAGTAAGAGAAACAATGGAATCTTTGAAGAAGATGGTAGCTGAGAAGAGTGAGGAAAGACATTTGCCAACATAGGCCAGGTTTTGCCCTAATGACAAGCTCTCTCTTATTATCATTCCTTATCCTAGTTTTTTTCTGAGGGGTGGACTATGGGTGTTTTTAGGAACTAGAGAACACAGTAGGCCCAGACCAACCTATGCAGAGGAGTGAGAGAGTTCACCTTGTCCAAGCTGGCCCCTACGGGATATTTGGATTCATCTTCTCCAGGATCAAGGTGCTCGATATATTCATGATGGGTAAGAATTCGATTCAATGAAAATGTATTTCCTAAAGCATGCAGATCACAGTTCTCTGACTCAAACAAGTATTTATTAAGTCACTACTATTTATGTGCCAAGCACAGGGTGTACAAAGACAATATAAAATAGTCCCTTCCCTCTTTGAGCTTCCATTCCATTGAGGAAAGCACTCACTTCTTTAAAAAAAAAAATAGCAGAAAAAGCTATAGCAAGAACCTTCGCAATTGAGTTTTGCCATGAAGGTCTGAAAACTTCACCACTAAAACAGGACAGAAAGTGTCTACTAGTGGCCCTCTGTCAGTGGCAGGCCACCATTTCTCCCAAAGATTTTAGGGCCACTTTGGAAAAAAAAACCTTCCCTGTATAAGTCTAAGTTATATAATTATCTGAAGAAGATGAATATACTTTGATTCTAGACAAGTTCTCAGAAAACAAAGAGAGGGAAACATCTGACTAGACAGAAGGCCATAATAGAAAAGAAATGTCCTTATGGAATCTGAAAAGACAAAACAAGATAAAAGTGTAAATAGTTGGGCAAAGGCTCCTTACTAAAGAACCTCAGTGTAGACATGAAGATGCGGAGAGAGAGGAGGCTTGAGGAGGACTTGGGATCCTACCTGGTTCTTCAAGGGAAAGGATTCAAGGAGAGAATGAAGAGAAAACAGTCTGCCTTCCAGAGAAGAATCATTCCTTTTATACTATCTTCTCCTCCTTGCTCTCAGAATCAGAGCTGAATCCATTGCTTCTAAGGCAACGTAGGGAAATGCCTGAGCCAGCTCAAGATGACCCTTGGAAGACCCACTTCTCCGTCGGAATTCCAAACCCAGTGGTCTGCCTTCAAGTGGGTGACTCCATTCTTTTCCAGCTTAACATTCTCCCCAACAGTAAGTATCCCCAAACAACTGCTGAGTTGAACCATAGCCCACTTCTGACCCATCCCACATCTCTGAGCTTTCACCTTCCTACCAACTTCTCTAGCTTCCTGGTAAGTGAAACACTGTCTTTTGCAGAGTAGACATAACCTTCACAGTACCTGTTGGGCCAATGGAAGTAACAATATGTGCCAGATTAACAGAGAGCATACCCACGAAGGCAGTGTTGTCTAATGGAAAGAGCTGAAAATCAAAAAGAACTTGTGTGTAGTACTTGCCCTGCCAGAAACTTAGCTGTGGGGGTTCTGGCAAGTCACTGAGCCTCAATTTCTTCATTGCTAAAAAGGGAGGTCAGACTATGTGACAGGAGTATGCATGTGGGGAGCCAATAAGAGAAACAGGGTCTCAAATAGATAAAAATCTGAGACTCCTCTTTTGACCCCTTTTGTGATCCTTGTGATTTCTTGTTGAAAAGTATTGTGGCCTTATTAAAAAGCTTTAAGTTCCTAGCAAACCAACAGTTAAAGGTTAAAATTCTTCCCCTTTGGTCAGAAATGCAGCCAAGGCCAAAACCTTAGTTTAGCAGGGGCATTTGCCCCTGAGGAAAGTATTCTCAGACTTAGCTTGCTGATAATCACGGAGCTAAAGGTCCAGCCTGGTTCTTATCTTCACCTTGAAGTTTCTGAGTTTCTGTGTATTGTCTAAACTCATTGCAATATCTACAGACCTATAAATCTCTCTGTGCCTGTGGGTGAAAGGGAGTTTGAATTTTCATATATAATAAACTTGTGACTCAATGGCACTTCAGAGAAGCAGCTATGAGTTAACAGTCAAGAACGTCTCCCATGTCCCGGTTACTTCTTATCAATTAAGCTGTCCTTATCAGATTATCAGAGATGATAAATAGATCTCAACATATGCATCCACACTTTTAAGTTTAAAATACATTACCAATACTTTCCTAAGTCCAGACCATCAACAAAACAATAAATCAAGTCCTAATTTGTAGATTGCCAATTTCTAAGGTGTAAATGTTCAGCCTGAAAATTTAATTATCAGCTTGGACAGGTTAGAACTGCCTCCATCTTGCTCCTGCTTTCAGCTCTAAATTTCTGAGTTATATATACAGCTACCTGACCTGGAATGCAAATACCTTTGTTTTAAAGTAGAAATTGAATACTTATCTGCAAGACTGAACTGTATGGGAGTACCCAAGAGGCATGGTTCTAGTTCTCTGTTGTTGTTCAGTCATTTCTGACTCTTTGTCAACCTTTTGGGGGATTTTCTTGACAAAGATACTGGAGTGATTTGCCATCTCCTTCTCCAGATCATTTTATAGAAGAGGAAACTGAGGCAAAAAGGGTTAAGTGACTTAACCAGTGTCACAGCTAACAAGTATCTGAAGTCAGGTTTGAATTCAGGTCTTCCTGACTTCAGGTCCAGTACACTAGCCTCTGCATTACCTAACTATCTGCCCTTCTAGCTATCTAGAGTTTGCATATATCACTTGCTTGGTCTAGCTGCCTCGCTGCCTCTCTCCTGAGACTCACGGTTCTAGGGCAGGCCTATCTTAAGATATACAGCAATCCCTCGTCACCAAGCCAGCCCTCTTCTTCCTACTCTAGCAGAAAATCTGGGGGTTTTCTGTGCACTGGCCTTAGTCCTCACACATAATGGCTGGAACTTCTCTAATGGTTATTGATGCCTGCCATGCATCAGTACTGCCTCAGAGAGATCCCTTAGTAAGAAGGGGCTTAGACTGGGTGAGTGACCAGTCCCAGGGTACCTCCTGCAGTGGGAGAACTTAAGGGAGGCAGGAGGACTTGCAGGCTCCTGGGATCCCAGGAAATGAGTACCCTCAGGTAACTTAGAAGATAAAGCACTGAACTGGGCATATGGGAGCTCACTTCTCAGTTCCGTTCTCATCTCTGTGTGACCTGAATCAAGACATTCATTCTCCTGTACCTCAGTTTTCCCAGCTCTAAAGTGAGCGCAATTGCCTGTCCCATATCTCTGACCTGGCAGGGAGTGAATAAGATGAAGAAGATTCCTTATTTATTGCCCTAATTGGACGCCCTGCCCCAATACAAGCTGGGGACAGGGAGGCAGTGATGAATGGCAGCCAGTTCCTTTGTGAACATAATAAGGCCACAATCTGCTTGGAAAAATGACTAAAGGAGGACGGCCCTCGAGGTTTGCCAGAGGTTTAATAGAAAGGGAAGAGATGGAAACTCAGGTTTGGGAATGAGCCAGAGCTAACCCCATAAAGGAATGGCAGTGCCTTAGATGTATCCTGACCAGAGCCACGCCAAGGCTGTCGCTGGAGTGATTATTTTATAAGCCAAGAAAAGTGGAAAAAAAATAGATCTACCACTGAGACCATGGTTAGTGGCCTTATAAAATTAATACAAATAAGCAGAACCAAGAAAACATTATATATAATATTTTATATATAGTGTGTATATACATTATATATGTACATATGTATATATTGTGTATGTGTGTGTTCTACATATTATATATGTATATATACTATACATATAATGTACTATGATAATGTACAATAAAACAGCAAAAGGGCAACTAGGTGTCTCAGTGGATAAAGAAGCAGGATCTGGGAACAGGAGGTTGTGGGTTCAAATATAAACTCAGACACTTCCTAGCTGTATGATGCCAGGCAAGTCATTAACCCCATTTGCCTGGCTCTTACAGTGCTTCTGCCTTGGACTTGATACTTAGGTGAGGTGTTTTTAAAAAAATCACTAAAAGGCTGTAGAACTCAGATTAACTGCAATGACTAGTCTTGGTCCCAGAGAATGGTAAAAATGTACCAGAAATGGTAAAACCACAATGACTTTCTGAATCAGTCATTAGAGTAGACTTGGGAAGCAGAATGTTGAATACATTTTGATGAGATCATTTTGTCAGTCCGTTTTGTTTTATTTAACTCTTTTTCTCTTTTATAAGGAAGAATTCAAAAAAGAGAGGGGCATGTAGGGAAATAACTGTGGCATAAAAAAGCATCAGTGTGTGTGAGCCTCCATTCTAGGGATGGGGGTACTGACTGCTTATGAGACAGATCAATGCCACAAATTCAATGCCCAACTGCATTTCTGCCTATTTGCAGATCGCCAGGCAAGTCACTACCCAGTGTACCAGAAGCAGCATCTGTTCAACAGCAATCCTCAGTGGGACTTTGGCGCCTTCAGAAAACTGAACTACTTGGTTCAAGAGACTCATCTCAATTTCTCTAGGTAGGATCACAGATTTAGAACTAGAAGGAACCTAAGAGTCATGATCTTCATTCAAGTCCAAACTCTTCCTTTTATAGATCCAAAAGAAGAAGTGATTTGCACAAGACCACACAGGTAATAAATAGCAGTGCTAGGATTTGAACCCAGCTCCTTTGACTCTAAATTCAGGGGTCTCTGCAGGGACAAACTACATTAATTCAACTGAGAGGCCCAGACTCAGGAGGGAGTTCAGAAGGAAGCCCCTTTTCAACTCAAAAGGGCAGACTCTCTGAAGCAGGAATGCCCTCAGGAACTTGAGAAGAGCCACAGTGGGAAGCTTCCTAGGAAGAAGACAGCTGAGACCAGCCCTATTTGTCATTCTCCATGTGTTTCCTCTGCCCAAACTTCTTTCCTTCTCACCTCCTCAGCCCCATGATCACTCCTCAAGGATCACAGGCTGCATAGAGAATGAAGGGAAATTGTAGCAACTCCTAGAAAATACACGTCAAAGGGAACCTCAAATGCCCAGGGATCACTGTGATTGCTTTGGATGTTCTGTGTGAGAGACCCTTTCTGGTTCTCCTAAGTGAACTCTGTTGCAAAGTGGAGGCTGGTAGGGGAAAGGGAATATGTATTTATTAACTATTCCCCTATTCAAAGGATATCAATCAATCAATCAACAAGTATTTATTTAGCATTTACCCTGTGCCACGCACTGTGCCAGATACCGGGGATACAAGGACTCTGAATGAAGCAATCCCTAATTTCAAGGATTTAAATCCTAATAATTTATGTAGAAAATTTTGCTAAACATAAAGTACTATCTAAATATGAATAATAATAATTATTGTTATTATTTTCAGAGCATTGACCAGTCTGGATAACACCATGGGCTTAGCACCTCTGAAACTTTGGGAAATGATATCTGGCAAGCCATTGCTTAAGCAGTCCTAAATTAATAACTACCCCTTCAGAAGGGCTGGTTACCAGATGTCATTTCCCAGAGCCAGGACAGATCATTTCCACCATGTTCCATTATGCATTACCAGTATATAATGCTGGAACTCTTTGCCTATTGCTGACACTTAGATCAGTGTGGGCAGATAAAAGGGCTCACAAGTCAGTATAAACCATGTTGGCGAACCTATGGCACGTGTGCCAGTGCATGCTGGAGGGGGATGTTCCCTCCCCATCTCCACACACACCTGAAGACATTTCTCACATCACTCACCCTTCTGCCCAGCAGCCCGATAGGAGCGCTTCCTCCCTCCTGTCTGGGGTAAGGGGAGGGGCTCACATGTGCCATGAGGTTTGCAGTTGGGGCACTCAGTCTCTAAGGTCTCTAAAAGGTTTGCCATCACTGGTATAGACCATCAAAGGCCAAGCTTCCACTAATGTGCACTGGAGTTCTGTATGATGATTATTAAATAATATGCATTTATTTATCACTTAAAATGTCCCACACTTGTCCAAAGGACTGGAAGATACAAAGAAAGATAAAAACAGTTCCATTCCTCAGACAACTGGCAATCTAACATATAATACAATATATGCATGAGTAAAGTATATTTGAGAGAACTAGATTAAACGGTGTTAATTAGTGCCTGGAGAACTAACAAGAGATAGTAGATAGAGAACTGCCTTAGAATTAGACAGACCTGAGTTCAAGTCCTGCCTTGAGGGGCAATTTAGTGAATAGAGGCAGGCTTGGAGACACAAGGATCTGGGTTCAAACCTGGCTTCACACACTTCTTAGCTGTATGGTCCTGAGCAAGTCACTTACTCTCATTTGCCTACCTCTCTTCTGCCTTGGAATCAATATTTAGTTCAATTATAAAACAGAAGATAAAGGTTTTAAAAACAAAAAATAAATCCTGCTTCTGATTCATTGTCTCAGGAAATTTTGGAAGGGAATAAATTATAGCTAAGTAGCTGGTTGTCACTGATGTAATCACATACGTGGAACAAAAAAAAAGTTGGCAATGGGTGAAAACCGGAGGCTGGTAGGGACAGGCATGGAGTCCTGCCACAGGTATGAGTGTACCCACGCTGCCTAGGACACAACTCATCCAAGGTGTGAATCCCTGTATGGGTCACAAGCCCCGTCTCTCCTCCATAGGTTTGCTCATGTGTTCATGGACCCAGGCACATATGTGTTCCAGGACAATGGACTGCCTGAGAGCATCCTTATTGTGTTGGTGAAAGAGGAAGGCTTGACCTGTGACCCTGGCACTTCTGCCATCCAGCCCTCCTCCCCATATCAACTGGCCAGACATGGAATCCTTAAACATCAGCCCCTGAACTTGGCTCCCGACTGGGCAACAATTACTGGTATGTGTCCTCAATGAAGGTAGTCAAACAGACCACATGCAGGTTTCCGGGTTGTTTTTAACTGGGGTCTAAGCTACCCTCAGCCTAGAAATACAGTGGCTCCTTTCAAGTTCAATCCCACCACTGGTTCCCCCTGGGTCTTTACCCTACTCCTTTTCTGGCCCTTCTTCAGGTAGCCCCATGGCCCCCTGCTCCTGAAGGCTCTGTGTAATGGTGCCAGAACTAACACAGACACCCTGGCATTAGCTCTCCTGCAATTCTAAACAAAAATTCAAAGAATCCATTAGGTTCAACCTCTTAGATCAGAGATGGCAGGTGGCTCACAGGTCTCTAAAACCACCAGAGGATCAATCATTAAGCACCCACTCTGCTGAGGCACTGGGGATACAAAGACTAAATGTAATAAATAGTCTTTGACCTTGAGGAGATTATACTGTCTAGGGAAGACAGGAGTAGAGCAATGGACAGCTGAGTGTCCAGCCTGCTGGATCTTTGTGCCCAACTCTGCTCTTAGTTTTCTATATTCATCTTCTGCCAACTGAAGGGGGATCACAGGTTCATGGAACCACTGGAAACCACCAAAGTGGCCATCTAGTACAATTGTCTCATTTTATAGGTGAGAAAATTGAATCTCACATAGTCATATAATCACACCAGCACATTTACAAAAGATACTTATGGGGACACTCTTGTGACTGATGTAAGGGTTAAAATTAAAGCATGTACTAATATATAAAAATGTGGTCACTGAAATTATTACTCAAGTCAGAATGACTTTTTATGGTAGTTTATTTATAAAAGGAGAAAGAGTGAAAGTAAGGAAAATCAGAAAGAGAGTAGATAATTACTCCAGCTCAATACATACCAGACAAGGCTTCAGAGGCCCCAGCAAAGAGGGTCCAGAGGTAAATTAAGCAAGAGTTTTAACCACGAGGCCTCCTCCAAGATGAGGAGCCTCTCCAGAGGCTAGTACCTCTCAGAAAAGCCAGGAAAGGGAGTCAGCCTTTTTCACTCAGCCACGTGATAGTTCTAAGGAAAAAATCGAAGAACAGTCAGAAGTCCCAAGCCAGAACTCCTTCAAGGTCAAGTTTGAAGGACAAAGAACTGGTCATAGGAAGTTTCTCCCACTTTTAAAGACCTTTCCTTTCATCACTTCCTGTGCCTTCCTTCCACATGACGTGGACCAATTACAGCTTTAGCTTTGCTTAGAACTGCCCAGGGGGTAATCAGTCAATTCTGATTCGTCACCTACTATCACACACACACACACACACACACACACACACACACACACACACACACACACGTGAGTCACAGACCTCCCCCTATTTAAGATAAGTGGGGTGTATAAACTTCTGGTGATTAAATCTGAAAACGGGCAGGGGAGAGTTAATCCCATCTTCACACTGAGAACCTATTTACTCTTTCCTTTTCTATAATACTTTCCTTCCAGAGGTAAAAGAATAGATCATTTTAGACATCTTTGATTATCTGTTTCTTGCCACCTTTTTTCTGATCTCTGTGGAAGAGGATGCCATCTTCCTTCTTCCAGGAGCTTCCCAGAATGAGAAGGGTCAATGTAGTACATTGGGAGGAAGGATAGATCAGGAGGAAGACAGATCAGGAGGAAGAAGGTGTAGCTTCTAGTTCTATCCCCTCCATTAAGAAAATAATGAGGGAGAGTCAGCAAGGTAGCTCAGTAAATAGAAAGCCAGGTTTGGAGATGGGAGGATCTGGATTCAAATATGACCTTCAACATTTCCTAGCTGTGTGAACCTGAGCCAGTCACTTAATCCCCATTGCCGACTCCTTACTGCTCTTTTGCCTTAGAGCCAATACTTAGTATTTCAACTAAGACAGAAAGTAAAGGTTTGAAAAACAACATCAATAAGTGGAAACTGTGGTACAATGGATAGAACACCTGTCCTGGAGTTTGGAGGACCTGGGTTCCAATCTGGCCTTAAATATTTCCTAGCTGTGTAACCCTTGGCAAGTCACTTAATCCTGTTTGACTAACCCTTGCCTTTCTGTCTTGGAATTGTTACTAAGGCAGAAAGTAAGGGTTATAAAAAATGAGTTTTTGGTCAGTTTATCTACACTCACTGGTCCTCAGTTTCCAAATACTTTCCACAAATAAAGGAGTTGGACAATACTCTAATAGTCTGTGATTCCCTAAAGATCACATAATCTCAGAGTTGGAAGAAACCTAAATGGACATTTAATACAAACTGCCTGAACTAGAATTCCTTAAAGAATTCACCTACACAAGAAAAAGTCATCCAGTCTTTGAGTACAGATAGCCAGCGATGGAGAACATATGACCTGAGGGTGGGCCATTATACCTTTGCTCCAATTAGGTTAAGAAGCCTTTCCTTATACTAAACTAAAATCTCTATGTTCAATTTCCACCCATTGTTTTTCATTCTTCCTTTCATGACGCCAAAAAATGTGGAGCATCATTTCTTCTATATAGCAGTCTGAATCTCTCCCAACCCCAATATTACCCCTCCTAGCAAGATTACTGCTCCATCTGCACTCAGGTTTCTAGAGGTACCCCTGAGGGGCTTCGAGGTCTTTATAATGCTATTGCTCTTGAGCCCAAACCAATGTTTTCCTTTCCAATATCAATCATCAGTTATTGTCTTAATATCATTTAACCAATTATGCTAAAAAGCTTTTACAAATATATATTTCCTGAGAAGGTAGAGCTAAGATCATAATATCACCTAAGACTAGAAAAGAAGGAACATACAACAGAAAAGAAAGAAAGATGCCATGGTTTTGTGACCACATGGCATCCTGATTTATAGCATTTCTTCTTCCTCACTTGAAAGTGCTCCAGGGGAAAGAACATACATTTCTGTTCATGCTTTTTGGATACAGGCTCAATTTTCATTCAAAAGCCAATTTAAAAACTTTCTGTCACTATGCAGTAAACTCTGGGCATGCTCTGAATTGGGGGTAGGAGTAAGAGGAGGGGGCACATCCCCTCCTTTATATGTCATCAAGTATTTCTGAAATCAGAGTCAATAGCCTCTGGGTGGCAGGCAGAGAATACATGTTCCAAGGACTGGCCCCACTCTCAGCCATTCTAGCCATTTCACAAGACAAATTTTGTCAAAAGCTTTGCTAAAATCAATGCATAGTGTCTATAGCACCCCCTTATCTCCCAATCTAGTAACTATCAAAAAGGAAATGAGGTTAGAGTGGTAAGACCTAATTTTCAGGAAGACCTGCTAGTTCTTTTGGATTGCTGCTTCCTCTTCTAGATATTCACTAACCATCCCTTGATTGATACAGATTCTAAAATGTTTTCAAGAATTAAAGCTCATTAATCTCTAATTTGAAGATTCCATTCTTTCCCTTTTTAAGAAATTGAACAAAAATTGTCCTCTTACAATCTAGAAATATCTCTCCCATTCATTAATACTCTGCAGTAATTTCTGATATTGGCTCACAATTCAGTAGCTGGGTATTTTTTTTAGTATTTTTGTGAGGGAAAGTCCTTCATAAACTGAATTTATTGAAATCACCTATGTTTTCTCTTACCATCTCTTTCCTTGTCTTCAGTTTCTATTCCTAATCATTTTTATCTTATCCTTCAGTCCATGGAGTATGATTCTATAGTTGACTGGGCCTGAATGAATCACAGAGTCAATAGAAACAGACCATAAGATACCTTACTTCTCGAGGCTTCACTCTATTTTTCCTTCTATTCCCAACTCTTTCTATAGAGCATATACATGTGAAACAATCCTGGATTAAGCCCTGGGCTAAGTGGAATGAGGAGACAAGGTTCCATTCTTCTAACCAAAGAAAGAACACATACATGAAATTACTTTAATACCTGGAGGGGAAAAAAAAGTCAAGAAGAGTAAATCAATGTCATTCTGGTATAAGACAAAGACAAGCAGTGATCAAAAAGGATAGGATTATCCAGGAAGGCTCCACTGCAGGAGGTGATTCTGAAGAGAAATTTCAAAGAGACTTTAAATCACATCTCCTAAGCACATGCAAAGAATAGCACATGCAAAGGCAAAAAGGTAGTAAAAAGGAACAAGCAGTTTCTGGATAGCTTGATGATGGTGAGTAGATGAGCTTATGAACTCTCGAGTTTCCCCTCTTTCTAGGAAAAACAAATAAGGCAGTGCCCAATCTTTTTAACTAGTTATATGCAAGTTTTGTGAAAGTCAGAATCAACCCAGGGATGCTAGGACTCCCTAGGCAAGTACAGACTGGAAACTGTCCCCAGCAAACTTAGGGCCACATCTTGCCATGTTCTTAAACACATTGATGCACTCTTCCACATCTTCTCTCTTCCATTTCTCTGGCTTTCTCTTCTTTCAGGGGTGCTGCTGGTGATAGGCTTAGGAACGGTGGTGCTGACTATCCTGGCATTTGTGCTAAAGCCCTCACTCTCTGAGGCTTGCCCCATGAAGGACTGGAAACCACGATGGAGGAGCCTTGGGGAACCCCACATCCCTCCCCAGTATGTGCTCATCAGAGATAGGTGAGCCTTCCCGTCTCCCATCTTCTTTCAACTTCGGGGAGGTGGAGGGGAATGAGCTAGGATTTCTTTGGTAAGGACTGCCAATTCAATTTTCTGGCCATGCTGTGCCTTGCACCTAGTGGGTACTTAATAAACGTTTGCCATATTGAATTGAATTATACTGACCCATCCTTATCTGGTTTTGACCTTAGTCCCAAGTGTCAAAAATTTATGAAGTGTTTGTTATGCACTTACATGCATAGGTGTTCTAGGCCTAGGAAATACAAAGATGAGTGAAAGCACATCATTAGCATAAGGAGTCATAAAACTAGAGCTGGAAGATAATGAATGGTTATCTTGTCCCCCTTTATTTTACAGATGAATAAACTGAGGCCTAGAAAGATTAAGTAAATTTCCACATAAGTAGTAAGTGACCTAACCAGTATTTAAACTCAGACCCTCTGACTCCAAATCCATCACTTTTTTCCATTGTACTACCCATTGCCTACCCACCAGGGACTAATAAGTAGGGAGATCAAGGTAGGTTAAGACCATATACACAGATAACGTTGGGTTCTGGGGAAGGACCATCCACCAGTGAAAAGGATCTTTTCTGAGGCTCAGGTACCATCCCAGGTATTCAACATATCTCCCTTTTCCTTAAATTATAGTATAAGATAGAATGTGCTAAGTGCCAGAAAAAGGAACAAATAAAATAATGGATGAGGAAGATTCAGGGAAAATAGAATTTGCATATGGTGGGAGTTGGGGAATCGAGATTAAAGAGGAATCAGAGAAGGCTTCACAAAGGAATTAGCATCTCTCCTGGATCTTGGAGGATAGATAAGGTTCTGACCAACAGAGATTCAAGGGGAGGGCATGTAGGTGAAGAGCAGGGGCAAAACTACAGAGGCAAAAGTACAGAATGTATGTAGGAAACAGTGAATTTAGTGCTAAGCATTGTGCCTTTAAGCACTGAGGATACAAAGAAAAAAATAGAGACAGTCATTCTCAAGGAACTTACATTCCTAGAGGGAGACAACACATAGAGCAGGGTTCAGCTACAAAGCAGATGGGAATTCCTGATGGCAGGATACAGGTGCAGGACAAATGGCAAGGCCCAATGGTTCTTGGAGGAAAATGAGAACTTTGGATTTTATTTGGAAGCCACAGAAGGGTTTTGGACAAGAAAGTGCTACAGACTCTACTCTTTCCCCTTTTGGTCCTATTAAAAACCAGAATGAAACAAAGCAGCCATCTCATCTGTGATCAAAAGCTGGTGGGTATGTAAGAGTCTGAACAGGTACCCAAGGACACACATAGTGTCTGTTTATGGAATACTACTAGGTCCTCATTCTTTCTTTCTCTCTCTTGCCAGACTTCAGTTCTATGATACTTTCAGCACTTGGGGTTCTGGGGAAGGACCATCCACCAGTGAAAAGGATCTTTTCAGAGGCTCAGGTACCATCCCAGGTATTCAACATATCTCCCTTTTCCTTAAAGCCCCCATCTGTCCCCAACTCCCACTCACATCTTATAGATGAACAGAAGATTAGTGTCAGTCAGTTTTTTTGCTGAGCATCTATATGTGCCAGGCACTGTGCTCAGCCCCAGAGATAGAAAGAAAGCAAATGAGATGGTCTCTGCTTTCAAGGAGCTTAAACTCTAATGGAGAAGACAAAATGGAAAAAAAACTTTGTATAAATAAGATATATAGAAGATAAACTGGAGATAATCACCAAAGGAAAGACACTAACATTGGAATGAATTAGAACTCACCTAGGTTCTTACCTGAAATCCATGGTTTCATGTGGTCCATTATCTTGGATGGGGGAAAGTAATTAAATCTTTATTTCAATTTAATGAATTACCTTTGTAATCTTATGTATCCTTTTTCTTTTATGCATTGAAAAACATGATTCTGAGAAGGGGTTCATAGGGGTCCTTCACCAGACTGACCAAGGGGCCCTTTATGCACAAAAAGTTAAGCCTCTCTACCCTATCCCTGCCTATACCTGATTAAGAATCCCATCTATAGCACACCTGACACATGGTTATCTGGCCTCTTTCTAATGACCTCAACTGAGGGGAAACTCATCACTTCACAAGATCCTCATTAGACTTTTGGATAGCTCTAGTTCTTAGGAAGCTTTTTCTTACCAGAGCCAAACTTTGCTTCCCTGCAACATACATTTATTGCTTCCTTTTCTGCACCTCCGGCCAGATAGAACACACCTGATTCTTGCTCTTCCCCATGACAGGACATCCAGGAGTTGTAGAGAAATAAGCTGTCTCCCCTAAGGATAAGCATTTCCAATGTCTTTCAGATGATCTCAAGGTCTTTCACCATCTTGGTCCCTCACTCTCTTCAGCTTGTCAATATCTTTCCAAAAATGTGACATCCCCTTCTGGGCACCAAGCACAAATTGTAGTCTGACCAGCAACAGCTGTTTTCCTCATCCTGAACACTGCATGCCTCTTTCATGTGACCTAAAATGCAATAATCTTTTTTTAGCTACCATATATCACACTGTTGATTATCTATCTAGCTGAAATTTTCAAGAGGTAGTATTTCTGAATTTTTCATTAATTTATTTATTGATCAGTCAAGATATCCTAATCTGGGCAAATGATTCTCTCCACAATCAAAAGACTCAGCATCCTCTGACCCAGGTCCCTAAATACAATTTTAGGAGCTTATTATTCAGCTCCTCTCTTGAATATCTCAAGACATCTCTGATTGGTAAATAGCTAATTGGGAGGTGGTCCATCAGACTCTCAATCCTTTCCCACCACCATAGGTAAGGAGGTCACTTGGGCAGAAAGAAAATCATCTCCTTTTCCCATTAACCAGTTTTTATTGGAGGGGATGTGTTCCTTGTAGTGCCTAAGAACAAAGGAAATGTAAAGGTCAGATGACTGATTGTAGCCTTGGATCCAGGATCCAGATAGGAATGATACAGTATATTCAAAATAAATTATCTCATGACTTAATGTTGAATATGCAGTGCATAAAAATCCCCTCCCTTTCTTACAGGGATTGTGTCTATATTGATCTCCTTCATCCTGTGCCTGTGCCTACATATATGTATGTGTCTATACATATGTAGGTTTATATGTGTGAATACAAATATACATATATGTGCTTATATACCTGAGTTCAAATCTCTCTGTCTTTTATACATGCACACCTTGGGAGAGCACATTCAGCTTGTTCTTAGGTAGAACTACTTTTTTTCTGGCCCAGCCTTAATCTGGAGCCTGTAAGAGTCTCTGGGTTCACTCCCCAAATGGTACCCATCTCTCCTACCCCTTACACATAAATTCCCTCTTCATTTAAGAGATATGGAAGTCCCCTCAGTGTTCAAGAATTCCTGGAAGGTGATGGCCTTTTTTCTGAATATAAACCTCAATCCCATCTGTTAATAAGATAGAAGGAATACCCAAGTGACAGAATTGGGGTACTGAGTAAAGGCAATCACCGGGTGAATTTGAGGGGATGAATTTCAATAAAAATAATCTACACTCCAGCTTTTTAGTCTTCCTATACTACAACAAAGGATTGCGTTGATCTCCATTGGCAAAGGGAAGTGAGGAGTTGCAGAATCTCTACTAAGACATTTGCTAAGTAAATACTCATAGCATGATTTAACAGGTTCGGCTATTCTAATGATGAAAAAACTGGTTGAAATCTCTAGGATTTAGAAAACAGGGACTTAGGCAGGTCTGACTCTAAGGAGAAGTCAAGTATGCAGCCACCACTATAATATGACACAAGGGACATCAGAGAGCTACCTCAGTCTGCCACCAGACTGCTCTCTCTCCTTCTCAACTGCAAGTTCTTCTGGGTTAAACAGCATAGGCAAGACTTGTCCCTCATGTGCCATTATCAGAAAATATATCCTTTGTTACATGAAAAAGAAGAGAAGGACATGGAGGAATGGGGATGGTACCTTCTCCCAATAACCAGCAGGCTCTATGGAAGGCATAGAAAACAGGGCACCAAGAAACTGAAATTAGGGGAAGGTAAATTTCATCCATTCATTCAATATTTATTTAGGGTTTGCAATGTGCAAGGCACTAATGGTAGGAAAAGCCAAGCATTTAATTGCATTTTCAGACCTCAGGTGATAGGAAAGAAGGGACAACATGTGACTCAGAGAGAGGGCAGATCCAGATGGGCTCCAAAGTGAATGATTGAGACAACAGAGATGAGCTCTGGAGGGCCAGGTGTCTCATCCCTCCTGTATATAATTGGCTCAGCATGTATAATACTATTGGAGATCTCCAGGTGGCAGCAAAGGTGAGACAAAGGTGGCTTCTCTCCATCTGAAATTCTGGCTAGCATAGGAAGTTCCTGGAAGACTGAAGAGGTGGAAGAGAAGACTCTAGGTACAAAGGCCCTGTCCATCCTAACAGCTGGCACAACAGTTTTCTGGATCAAGACTTCGATTAGGTCAGTGGATGACACTTGTTTGTTTGGACTGAGGCTCTGAAAAGTGAAGTCCCCGAAAGGATTATTGATATTCCTAATAACATTCTCTCAATGGGAGATGGCCTCATACCTTCATCTCAACTACATAAATCCATGACTCTCCTGAGTGAATCCCTTCCTAATTTGAAGAACCTGGAGCCTTGTTGAAGGTAGGGCTCTTGTGGCCACTCTCTTCTTCTCTTGAATCTTTTAAGCACATGCGTGTCATGCATAGCCATTTTCTGCTGCATGCAGCAGCATACAGAAAAATATGGGGCCGTGTGTCAAGGATGAAATATTTGCTCTAGTGTAGTGTAGACACTGTGCACTATAGATGACAATTCTACCTTTATTAATATTTTGGTTTATTAAATACAGTTATATATTACAATTATACATTTTTGTTATTTAAACTATAAATATCACAAAATCATGGTTTTTATTTTTCTCAAAGTGACACACCACCCAAGTTATCCTCTGGTTTTTTGGTGAATTTTGACACACCAAGCTCCAAAGGTTGCCCATCACTGCTTTAAGCCCTTCCTCTAATTATGCCTTGACCAACCCCAACCCAGATTATAGCCTCCTTTGTGCCTATTCATATGCTACTGAAAAGAGCTGAAGAAAATAATGAAATTGCTTATTGGTCCCTCTATAAATCTGTGTTTTCAAGTCTCCACTGGGCCCTTAAAAAAAAAACAATCATTCCATTCATTCCTCCCTAATTGATTTGCTATCCCATTCTCCACAACAGCTTTTTCAAACTTTCTCTTTCCTTATGCCTCCAATGGGACTCCACCTTGCCTCATACTTCCGTGAAAAACTGAGGCTATCACTGAAAGATCTTATTTCTCCTCTCCTCCTCATATCATATCACTTAGATATCTTTCCATACTATCTCTTTCTTTATATCAATCTCATATGAAAAAGTGCTCTTCTGTTTTTCCCTCTACATGCACCCTTGATTTCATCTAGAGATGAATGTTCCCAGCAGATTTTCCCCATGGTCTCCCCCAGTCTCTATCTTCAATCTCTCTTCTTATCTCTTGGGTCCTTTCCTCCTAGCTACAAACCTGCCCATTTAAAAACTCTTTACTTGCATTCACTATCCCTGCTAGCTATAGCCATATATCTCTTTCTCCCCTTTAAGGCTAAATTTCTTGAGAAAGCAGTCTATGTCCAACGTTTCCACTTACTTTCCTCTCACTCTTTCCTATCTCATCATTCAACTGAAACTCTTCTTTCCAAAATTACTAATGATCTCTTATCTGCCAAACCTATTTTGCAAATCTTATTTGCTTTCCTGAACTCTGCAACATTGGGCACTGTTGATTACTTTCTTCTCATTGATATTCTCTCCTCTCTAAGTTTTGACTGCTCTCTTTGTTCTCCTTCTAGCTCTCTGACCATTACTCAGTTTCCTTTTCTGGTTCTTCACAGCATGTCCACTAAATATAATTATGCCCCAAGGTTCTATCCTCTTCTCTCTTTTCCTTCTATACTATCTAAATTGGGGGTGTCATTAGCTTCCATGAATTCTATTATCATTTTACCACAACTGATTCCAAGATCTACATATTCAGCCTTAATCTCTCCCTTGGGTACCAGTCTCACATCACCAGCTGCCTTTTGGACATCTCAAACTCAATATGCCCAAATTAGAACTAGTTAGCTTTTCTCCAAAACTTTCCCCTCTTCCAAACCTCTACTACTATTGAAGGCAAAACCATTCTTCCAGTCAACTGGGTTCACAGTCTTGGTGTAATCTTCAACTCCTTATTTGCAGTCATCTCACATATCTAATCTGTTGTCAGATCTCTTCCTTTCTAACTTTACAGCAATTCTTATATACATTCTCTTTTCTTCACCCTGTGAGACCACTCCTAGTACAGGTCCTCATCACCTCATACCTGGACTGTTGTCTATTGGTTTGGGAACCTGCTTCCAGTCTTTTCCCACTCGGATCCATCCTCTATTCAGCTGCCAAAAGAGATTTTCCTAAAGTGCATGTCTGATCATCTCACTTCCTCCCACTCAATAAACTCCAGTGGTCCTCGATCACTTGCCGAATCAAATGTAAAGTCCTCTGTTTGTCATCTAAAGCTCTTCAAAGCCTGGTCCCTTCCTACCTCTCCAGTCTTCTTATAAGTTACTTCCCTTCTTATGCTCCACTCCCCAACTAGACTGATCTATTTGTTGTTCCTCCCACCTGACATTCCTTTTCCTCACTCCAAGAGTTTACACTGGCTGTCCTCCATGCCGGTTGCTCTCCATCCTCGCCTCTGCCTTTTCATTGTCCTGGTTTACTTCAAGAATCAATTTATATCTAACCTTCTTCAGCAGGCCTTTCATGGTCTTCTTCCATTCATTTCCTCTTAGATTAATTGACTGGCCTCAAACCCTTCAGTGAGTTAGGGGGATGTCTATCCCAAGCATTTCAAGACTTCCCCCAGTGGACTGCATAGATGAGAATAATTTGTTTCAATAACCATGAAGGTGGCTGAAGGAGGCAGGGGGAAGCACCTAGAACTTGGTCAGACATCAAAGATGCCAAGACCAGCCACTGCATCCCAGGGCATCACCAGTTGTCCTGACTCTTGTCCTGCTGCTGGTCTTCGATGACTGGAAGAAAAAATGAGGCTGATGACTTTATGCAACACTGCTTCGCTTAAATCCAATTCACACTGGAGTCAAGATATCACCTGTGGTGTCACTGGCTCTCTTAAAAAACAAAGGACAAACAACACCTTTCATTTACCCCGAATATATTTCATATGCATCAATTATTTACATACATTGTCTCCCCCAATGGAGTCTGAGATCCTTGATGACAGAACCTGTTTGGGCTTTACTTGCTACACTAGTCCTTAGCCCAGTACCTGTACATTTACTACCTGTTTGATGACTGACTACATACATAGTAGGACAGAACAAGTCATTCTTCAAAAATACATGTAAAAGCTTATTCTGAGCCCTCTAAAGCTCAGGGGTGAAAAAAGAGAGAGTGGAGAAAGAATGAATGAAAGGTAAATATTAAAAGAAATTATTAAGCACTTATATATGTATATCCAGAACTGTATTAGGTAGTCCATTCAAGCAGAGAGCCCTTAAGTTTAGATCCTTTTTTTTTGTACCAGACTTGTAATTTCATTTATATTAGAAACTTAAGTGTGAAAGAATCCCTCAACCAGAAAAGATCAACCCCCAGCTCTGCAATGGAAGTCTTAGAGAGTTGCCTGACATGCTCAGACAGTAAATGACTTGCCCATAGTCATAGTGTCAAAGACACTGCCCTTGGAGGTGGTGTTAGGTAATAAAGCTACAGACAGCTAAGTGGCATAGTGGGTAAAGTGCTGGGCCTGTAGTCAGGGAGATTCATCTTTCTGAGTTCAAATCTGGCCTCAGACACTTCCTAGTTATGTGACCCTGGGCAAGTCACTTACTCCTGTTTGCCTCAGTTTCCTCATCTGTAAAATGAGCTGGAGAAGGAAATAGCAAACTACTCCAATGGTTTTGACAAGAAAACCCCAAATGGAGCACAGAGCCAGAAAGAACTGAAAGCAACCCAGCAACAAACTGTATTATGCACTTACTATGTGACAAGAACTCTGTTAAGTATTGGGAATACAATAAGTAAAATAATCCATGCCATCAATGAATTTACATTCTAATAGAGAGAAAATATGTATGTAAATAAGTATAGTATGGGTAGAAGGTAGCCTTAGAGAGGAAAGGAACTAGTAGCTGGAGATTTCTTTTTTTTTTAAACCCTTACCTTCTGTCTTAGAATCAATACCATATATTGGTTCCAAGACAAAAGGGTGGTGAGGGTTAGGCAATAGAGGTTAAGCGACTTGCCCAGGGTCACACAGATTTGAGCCCAGGACCTCCCATCTCTAAGATTGGCTCTCAATCTCTTGAGCCACGTACCTGCCCCAACAGCTGTATATTTGGCTACAGTACATTTGGAAAATACTTGGTAGTAAAAACAAAAGGCATAAAGCAAAGAACAAATGACTTAGATTTCATATTGGTGCCTTGACTCCAGTCTTCACTGTTTCTTCCCAAACACTCCCCCCCCCTTTTCAACAGAACAGAGAGAGTTTTCTTTATCTTTCATTTAGTTATTATTAATCTTTCATTTAGTTAGTATTAATTGTTCATACTCATTGTTCAGGATGCTAATGCTAATCACCATAATTATAATAATAATAGGCTAGAATTTATATAACACTTGAAGGTTTGCAAAAGGCTTTACAGCTATTATCATATTTGCTCATCATCTTCCTGAAGTTGCTCTTCTTGTTCCCAACCACTCTGGGGGGTAGAAGGTCTGAGGATGATCACGTTCCTTACTCCAGTGGGATTACGCTGGTTTCTAGTACTTAGTCCTGAGAAATTCATCCAGAATCATATTCCAGACTTCTGTTTTGCAAAAATCATTTGATCTAACCATATTCCAGACTTCCATTTTGCAAAAATCATTTGATCTAAGACCATCAGACGACTTCCAGATTAGACCAGTGGAAGGCTAGCAAGGAGAGAGCAGTTCTCTATGTATTATCAGGAATAGTGGCAGCTAACTAATTCCTGAGGCAGGGTCATTCCTGCTAGGAGAGTCTCTAGATGACCTGACAGATCTTGGGCCAAGTGGGTCTGGGTTACAAACTTCTTTTCAGCTACACCCATAGATGAGAAGTTCTTTTTTTTTTTTTTTTTTTTTTTGCAGCATTCATGTAAGAAGGCAGAGCTCATCTTGGTCTTGATCTGACAAGCCATGACAGCTACTTTTTCTCCCTCGTACCCATTTAGCATTTCCCTTTGTTCCCTGCCAGCCTGGGGAGAAGAGCCTTCTTTCTCTTCCTGAATTGATTGCATACTTTTCATCTGTCAGATGGAATCTTTTGAAAACATGCCAACCCTTCCATTCTTATCCTTAATTTCCTTCCCTTCTTCTCTGGGCTTGCTTAACTCTGTACAAGGCCCTCTAAGGTCTCAGTATGTGAGGTTTAGGAGCCCTGCTTTAAAAAAAAATATCTACTGTTTAGCAAGTTCTGGAGATTCTTCCTCAAATTTCCAAGACCCCCAGCCCTCTGGGTCCCACAAGGATGGAACTCTGAAAGACTTTTGTTTCCTCTTCTTCTAGGGAGACCATCTATGCTGAAGACCCTGGAGGACTTCAGTGTCCGAACCTTGTATGATAAGCTAGAGGACCAAAACTTGCACCTGGTGTCACAGCTGAGCAAACATAGGAGTGATGCTCTTGCCTTTTACAAAGGGATTGACCAACAGATCCAAGGGCTAAAGGTTGGTCCCAAGAGACTACTGACTCAGAGTATTAAGAGAAGGAATAGGGTCATCCTTTATTTTTCCTCTTAACCCCCATTCTTCATTTCTCTACCCAGAGGCCTTTAGGGACTATGTTCCCCTAGGTTATGTTCACACTCACATGGAAATTGCCTTGGTTGGAAAAGGGAGTAACATTATGATGAAGGGAGATTTTGTTGTAAGATGCTAGCATTATCCTTTCCTTTCTCTAGGGATTTCTACAAGAATTGAACCAAACTCAACTTCAAGGCCTGGAGAGGAGTGGAGAACCCAAAAGGGAAAATAAAGTCAAGGTGCAGAAAGGCACTGAGCAGGGCGAAGAATTCCCAAGAAGCAATATTACAGCCTTTCCAGAGGGGAAGTGGCAGCATCATTTAGGTGAGACTTTGGAGGGGGAAAAAAGTGAAGGCTATGGCTAAGAGAGATGAAGGTTTGAGTGGGGAGAGGGAAGATACAGCCAGATTGCTTCATCCTTCAGAACTAAATCTTTACCTCTGGCAGCCTATCTACAATATGGAATACTCACAGACCAAGTTAAAGATGTAGCTACCCTAGCACTGCAGAAATGCTACAAAACATATCTGAGCATTCTAATCCAATAATAATTTACACTCATTTAACATAAAATTTCAAGACACCAAATATGTATATGCTGGAGCTAAAGACTACTTGCTAGATCTGTGATTCCCAAAGTGGGCACCACCACCCCCTGGTGGGTGCTGCAGCAATCCAGGAAGGCGGTGATGGCCACGGGTACATTTATCTTTCCTATTAATTGCTGTTAAAATTTTTTAAAAATTAATTTCCAGGGGGCTAAGTAATATTTTTTCTGGAAAGGGGGCAGTAGGCCAAAAAAGTTTGGGAACCACTGTGCTAGCTAGTCATTGATGAATGAATGAATGGATGAATGATGCAAAAGAAAATTTTAAGTACTTATTATGTGCCAAGAATTTATTATGTTTCAAGCTAAGGATACAAATACGAAAACCCAAGATGTTCCCTGTCCTCAAGAAGCTTACATTCTAATGGTGGAGACAAGCTCAAAGAATTTGATTTGGAAAGTTATAGGAATAGTGAATGGAGCCATAGGAGCAAAAGGGAAGGAAGAAAGAAAGAGAGGGGAACAGAGTCTATATTGATGACTATTTTAGGGGAATCTAGAGAGTAAAGTGAATCAAGAAATATGTACAACTGGAGCTTAGATTTAAATGAATTGTGGATATATGGGAAGGAGGGAAGAACTGAGCAGCCTTTCAGGGCAAGAGGCCCTAAGGGTGTGAGTTCTAGGTATGAAAGAGCTCAAGCTTCCAGGACTTGATTTCTGTTCTAGGGAGTTAGTAGTGAAAAGTCCAGGAAATGGCATAACGAATAATTAGTAAATTCCTAAATGCATTCAACAAATGTTTATTAAGTATTTGAGGTTCTATATGCTAGAATGATTATTAATACCCTCCTCTTTCCTATGGATATCCACAATTACATACTGAGCTTAAGAGAAGAGGGAAGCAGGCCACAACACCATCACCAGCAGCCATTTAGCAAATATGTTTGGAGAAAACATCTGGCAGATGGCAAGTGGCAGAGCCAATGATAAAGAGAAACACAGTGACATGCCATCTGGTGTTTAGCAAGGCCAATGAGGACCTAAGCAGATGGAGTGACCACAGGATTATAAGAAATATATGCTTATGACAGAGAAAGGAACAATATCCATTTTCCTTTTGTCAGATCTTTTCCTCTGCTTTCTGGGCCCCAGAACATGTGATTTCCATAACCGTACTGGCCTTCTGGCAAACATCACAAAACAGGTTAAAGAAAGCAGTAGGAAAGGCTCCTTCAAATCATTTTTAAGACAGATTTATATGGAGGGGAGACCTCAAGTTGCAATGATGCATCTCAGAACATAAAGCCTAGTGATGACCAGAGGGTTGGAGCTAGAAGGAGGAGAAAGAGACATGAAAATATGGGAAATCACTGTTGGGGAAGCCACTATCATGGGGGGTGAGAAGTATAAAAGAAGAGACTCTGGCAGAGAGGAAGTAGACTAGCTGGTATATTTAATTAATTAGTTTACTAAGGAGATATTAATCTTAATTTTTCTCCCTACCAAAGGAGTACATATTATACTCTTTAAATTTTGGCAACCTGGGATAAAACCCTACTCTCCCTATTCTAGGGACTTGAAAGAGAAGGCAAAAACATTTGTATAATTACTTGATTGGATGATATTTAAGATCTAGGTCCTTCTTCGTGCATTCAGCCCTGGCTACCCACACTACCATTACTACTACCAATCTCCATCCCCCTACCCACTGCTGCAAACCATACCCAAGGACTTCAACTATTCTCACTAAAGAGACCAAAAGGCACAAGAAGAGCTGGGTCCTTAATCCATGAGTCTTCCTCCTGATTCATATCATCCTCCTGCATTCATGCCACCCTCACCAGTTCTGGGCAAATTCACTGTACCTAGAAATAATATAAAAACCTTTCATAAGAAGCTCCCCTCCACTTTCTACTTCTGGATTTTGTGAAAGAAGAAGCAGGAAAAAATATTGATGGTTATTGAGTTGTTTTCAATTATATCCAACTTTTCATGACATCATTTGGGGTTTTCTTGGCAAAGATACTGGAGTCATTTGTCATTTTCTTCTCCAGTTCATTCTACAAATGAGGAATCAAGACAAACAGGGTTGTGACTCACCCAGGGTCAACATCTACTAAGTATCTGAGATCAGATTTGAACTTATAAAGATGAGTCTTCCTGACTGTAATACTGGCATTCTATCCACTATGCCACCTAGCTGCCCTAGGAAAAGATAGACTGGAAACAAATAAGGATAGGAAAGTCATAGGGGTGATTTGGAGAGGTTTGGACTAGTGAAATAAATGGTAGGTTGAATTTGAGAAAGAAAAATTTGTGAGAAGTTGAAGAAATTTTTAAGAAGAGTCTAAGAGACATGGATAAATAACCCAAATTCTAGTTTCTTGATTAAAAGAGAATCATAATTAAGAATAATTGAGGACATAAAAGAAGTTAAAATAAGGCTAGGGAAATACAACCTAAAGTGGTAGATTTAAGAAGGAAAAGGAGGGGCAGCTAACTAGGTAGCACAGTGGATAGAGTAGGAGGTCTAGAGTCAGGAGGACCTGGATTCAAATCTGCTTCAGATACTTCCTAGCTGTGTGACCCTGGGCAAGTCACTTAACCCCAATTACCTAGCCCTTAACATTCTTCTATCTTGGAATTAATACTAAGACAGAAGATAGGGGGTTAAAAAAAAAGGAAAAGGAGAAGCTAGTTGACAAAGCAAATTAAGTAAGAAAAATTAAGTGAAACAAGTGGAGGCTAACACAAATTGATTGAGTAGATTGATGGATAGAACAAATTAGTGAAACAGGATATACAAAGACAGGTGGATAAGGATGTTGCTGTAGAGTTGTTATTGAGTCTAAGGAAAGGAAGTTACTGATGTTGTTAGGCTATTAAGAGATGATAATTAACTATAAAAGTTTTAACCAGGTGCTTAGAGTTGACATGTGAACACCCATAGGTAGCTCAAAAAACAAGATTGAAAATTTCCAACATTAAGGAGAGTAGGGGAAATTGTGCAATGGCTTGCATCAAGTGCGTGATGTTTATATTTCTTCCACAGCCTGGGCTCTATTATCTGTGCCCAGAGTGTTGGTTCATCTCTCCTCCAGAGGAAAAGGTGAAGGGGCTCAAAGAATAACTCTCCAGGCTTCCTGTTCTTAGAATGGAAATGTGTCTAAAGGAAGCCGAATAAAAGTTTCCAGGGGGGGGGAGAAAGGCAATGTGAGGTGGAGAAAGGCAGATTTAACTTTATCCTTGTTACTAGGTTGGGGGTGGAAGAGTAGTACTACAAGGACAAGAGAGGGAAGGAGAAAGTCAGTTGTGGAATTGGAGCTTCAAAACATATTCAAAGGGTTGATAGAGATATGATTGGGGATGTAGACTCTAAATAATCACCGTAGTGCAAATATCAATAATATGGAAATAGTCTTGATCAATGACACATGTAAAACCCAGTGGAATTGCGCATCGGATATGGGAGGGCAGTGGTAGAAGGGGAGGGAAAGAACATGAATCTTGTAACCATGCAAAAATATTCTAAATTAATTAATTAAATAAAATTCTCCAAATCCAGGAAAAAAAAATAAACACATATTCAAGGCTCTTCCTGAAGAGGAGAAAACTCACTTCTGAGGTAGAAGAAACTTCTCACTCTCCCAGGAATGAGGTAGTTAAGCTACAGAAACTATCAGTTCACAAATTATCCAGTCAAAATTCAAGGAAGAAGAGAATAGAATTAAAAGTTGGTGATTTGGGGATCTCAGAAAGCTCTTAGTTGATCTCATATTGATAGAGAAAGAACTCTGTTGACTTCTCAGGACATGAGTCCAAGACTTCTGCTTAGTCATGTGGGACACAAATGACATAACCACAAGAAATTAAAAAAAAAATTGCCAATGACTATGGTGCTTTTGAAAGAAACTAAAGACCTGAGCAGCTAGGTGGCCTAGTGGATAGAGTACCAGGCTTAGACGCAGGAGGTCCTAGGTTCAAATCTGGCCTCAGACACTTCCTAGCTGTGTGACCCTGGGCAAGTCATTTAACCCCCATTGCTTAACCCTTACCGCTCTTCTGCCTTGGAACCAATACTTAGTATTAATTCTAAGACAGAAGGTAAGGTTTAAAAAAAAAAAAAAGATGTCTGATGAAAATCTATAAAGTAATTACCAAGATCCAACATGACTTCAACAAGAACAGGTCATTCCAGATGAACCTCATTTCCTTTTTTCACAGTATTACTAAACCAGTGAATGCCATGGATCTAGTTTAACCTAGATTTTAGCCAAGCTTTTGATAAAAGGTCTCATATAATTCTTGTGGAGAAGACAGAGATATGGATTAGACAATAATACCACTAGATGGATTTCAAACTGGGTACATGGCTGGACTCAAAGAGTAACTTGATGAGGCAGCTGGGTGGTTCAGGAGATGGAGCCCCAGGCTTGGACATGCTGGACATGACAGTGTCAGTGTGACAGGAGCCTCCAGTGGATTAGTATCAGGTTCTCTCCTGGGTCCTTTACTATTGAACATTTTTATCAATGCCTGATATAAAGGTCCAAGTCAGATCTGTAGATAACACAAGGGTGAGTAGAATAGCTAAGAACCAAAAGGACCTTGATTGGCCAGAGCACTAGGCTAAATCTAACAAAAGTTAAATTAAATAGAAATAAATAGAAAGCCTGGCAATTGCATATAAAAAAATCAACTTCTCAAGTACAAAATGGAGAGTTGTAGATAGAAAGTAGATGGTCTAAAAAGAGTTGTGGTGGTTCTATAGCATTTCCACATAGCTGTTTGCATGTTGTCTTTAGACTGCGAGCTCCTTGAGAGCAAAGACTGTCTTTTGTCTTCCTTCATTTTCCTGGCACTTAACATAATGCCTAGTATCTAGTAGGTCCTTCAAAATGCTCGTTTATTATGTGTCACCAGGGTGATGTGGGAGCCAGTCTAGTCAATCTGATCTTGAACTTCATTAAAAGATGTAGAGATTAGAATTCCACTTTAATTCATCCTCATCATACCACCAATAGTATTGTATTAGTTCTGAGTGCCACCATTTAAGAAGATTATTGATGTCCATTAATCAATAAGCATTTTTAAACTGTTACCTTTTGCCAAAATAAGTATCAGTTCTGAGGCAGAAGAACAGTAAGGGCTAGACAACTGTTGTTAAGTGACTTACCCAGGGTCACACATCTAGGAAGTGTCTGAGGCCATATTTGAACCCAGATCCTCCTGACTCTAGGCCTGGTGTCCTATCCACTCAGCCACCTACCTGCCCTTCAATAAGCATTTATTAAGCACTTATGTGCTAGGCACTACACTAACTGTTGGGACAGCAAAGAGAGGTTAAAAAAAATAGTCTTTGCCCACAAGAAGCTCACACTCTAATAGTGGACACAACATGCAAGTAGTTACTTACAAATAAGATATATATAGCATAAATTGGAAACAACTGACAGAGGGAAGGAACTGGAATGAAGGGGGATCAGGAAAGGCTTCCCATAGAAAGTAGTATTTTACCTGAGATTCAAGGGAAGCCAAAGAAGCCAAGTGACAGGGATGAGAAGGAAGAAAATTCCAGGGAGAGGGGTAGTCAGGGAAAATGCTAGAGATAAAGTGGTCTATGGGTGGAAGAGCAAGTAGGCCAGTATCACTGGGGATCAGGTGTAAGAGGACTGGAAAAAAATAAGAGGGGGCCTGGTTGTGAAGGAGTTGTGTGTGTGTGTGTGTGTGTGTGTGTGTTTACCTCAAACAGAGGATTTTGTATTTGATCCTAAAGATAATATGAATCACAGGAATTTATTGAATAAGGGGGTGATGTACTCAGATCTCTGCTTTAGGAAGATTAATTTGACTGCTCATTGGAAGATGGACTGGAAAGAGAAAAGCCTTGAGACAAGGAAGGCCAGTCAATAGACCATTGCAGAAGTCTAGGCATGAAATATTGAGGGCCTGAAGTGATGACAGTGTCAGAGGAGAAAAGTACAAAAGATGTTAGAAAGGTAAAATGCCTTTGCCACAGACTAGATATTGCATGGGGAGAGAGAGGGAGGGTTAAAGATAGTGAAGAATAGAAAATGGAACCCAAGTTTCTAGTGCCTGAGAATAGGCTGGCATCCTTGACAGTAAAAGGAAGTTCAGGAGAGGGAAGAGTTCAAGTTCAGTTTTGGACATGTTGAATATAAGACATCTACAGGTAGGACATCTAGTTTTTGATGTCTTGATAGACAAGGTCAGAGACTGCAGAGAGGTCAAGAAGGATCAATATTGGTAAAACAACCACTAGGTTTGAAAAGTAAGAAGACCTGGCGATGGACAGTGCAGTTTCAATATAATGAGGTTAGTAAGTCAAACTGAAGAGAGTTAAGAATGGAAAAAAGTACAGGCCACTATTTTAGGTGACTTTCTTGAGAAATTTAGCCACCAAAGGAATAAAGATATAAAAATCAGAGCCAGATGGGTTTGATTCCTCAAGGAAGGGGTTTCTTCAGAATGAAGGAGCCTTGGAATATTTTTGACAGAAGAGAAGAAGCCAGTAGCTAGGGAAGACTGAAAAGTAAGAGAGTTGGGGCAATACTACTCAAGAAGACAGGATGGAATAAGATCACTTGTATTTGTAGTGGAGTTTGTCTTGGCAAGAGGACACCTTCAGATGAGACATGGGTAAACAAAATAGTAACAGAAAATATTTGAATGAAATGAGATAAGAAGGAGGGAAGAAAAGAGAGGTACTGGCAAAGGACCTCAATTTTTTTTCAATAGTATATAAGGCAACTTCTCAGCTGAAAGAGTAGAAAAGTGGGAGAGCCTGAGAGATTTGAAGAGAAATGAAAAGATTTGGAAGACTCGCTGTGATAGAGAGTTAATTAGAGAGGTTTGTAAAGGGATTCCAGTTGCCATAGTAAGGCTCTCATTGACATTATGAAACATAAATTTGTAGTGGATTCAGTCCTACTCATTATATAAAGTATATTCTACAAAATATGACTTCTTCCATACTTCCTGCTGAACACTGTCCCTGACCACCCCAGCCCACATTTCTCTGAATTCTTAGGATGGGAATTGTATGTGTTGCTCCTTTAGCATCACATACCACCCCTTAATCTTAGTTATGTTTTTATAGTAGTAGTTCCTGTCACCACGACTTAAATGTAAGCTCTTCCATAGTCAAAATTATAGTCCTTCACTGCTTCCCTCTCCTTCCAAGAGGTAGGCACCCAAGTCAGATAGACTAATTATGCCAAGGACTGATCATCTTCCTGGGTGCTTTGATTGCAATGGTCATCAGTGGCAAGAAGGACATATTGTCTGATTTCTCAAGTCCCCTGAGATCCTGAGATTCCTTTGGGGGAAGGAGGGAGAATGCATGTCCAGTGCAAGAATAAGATTCAACTTGATCAAAAAGAACTCAAATTACTTCACTCTTTGGCAACTTTCACCAGCCAGGTGTGTCTGTGATTCTCCTCGTTAGTCATTTCCCACTTCTTCATGATAACATTCTATTGGCATGCAGGTTCATTGCATGCTTCTTGGCACTCAAGCCTCTCTGGGATGAAACAGTAGCGATTTAGACCTTCTCAGGCAGAAGGAACTATTTGTAAATATTCCCTTCCTGATTTCATTAATGTTCTCTGGGTTTCTGACTTTCTGTGGGGCAAGTGTCATAGCTCAACAAACACCTTTCCTTTGCCTCCCCCCAAAATTCTTCTTTGTTCAGCCCCAAATATATCATCCTGTTGAAAAAACAGAAGATAGACTACATGCAAAATGAGATCTCTTTGAATATGAAAAATATATATGTATATGTAGATAACATGCCTTATCTATGTATATACATTTATAATCACAAATGTGATTTGGGGTCACACCCAGATTACATGTTAACCAGATTTAGAAGGAAATGTGTGGTCTATATTTGGACCAAAATGGTAAGTTCTTAGCCAAATGGAAGCCTTCAGTTAGAAAATCAGTGCTATGCCAGCTAGAGTCTCCAACACCACAGTGCAATGGAAGGAGAAATAGATTTGGGCTCAAAGGACAGGTTTAAATCCCAGCTCTGTCACTTCCTACCTATGTCACCTTGGGAGCATCTCTCTTTACATGTAAGAGAGGTCCCCAAGGTCACACAGGGGGGTAGTTAACCTTTCTGGGTCTCCATCTCCTCATTTGTAAAATGGAGAGGTTTTTAGTGATTCTTTACTCTTCTATAAAATAAGAGAATTGGATTCATCCATTTCTGAGGTCCCTACCAGCTCTAAATCTGGGATCTTAGGATCCATGATTACTCCCAAGAAAACTGAGTCTTCAGGATCAAAGTCAAATGTCCATCGTTCCTGAGCTTCAGACAAAGGCCAAGTGCCACCTGGCCAGGACTAGGTAGGTGAAGGCATAATCCGTACACGCCATATCTTCTGGGTATGTTTTATTTCTTAACATCTTGTAATGAAACTACAGAACTGGCATTAAGCTCACAAAGTAAACACAGTCTAGTCTCTGAGGACCCGGGCACTAAGAATTCACTGAACCAGACTTCCAGCCAAACACCTTCATTCTAATTTCCCTGTGTTTGTCCTGTGAACACCTGGACCAATTCTGCCCTCCAACAACCTGACTGTGTGATCTTCTCCTCCACCCAACCTCTGCCCTCCTACTTACTTCTGGACTTCAGTATTTACAGGCTGATGTTCCTTTGAGCATTTGGACTTCCAGTTCATCAGCCTTTTCAATCTACATCCTCAGACACTTATGGGAATGGCGTCTTAGATCACATCATCTCTGTGCTCTGTCCAAGAAGTGAAACTCCTCTCTCTGACTGTAATCTCTGGGACAGTAGAGGGCGGAGGTTCCAGTCAACTGGAACTAGCCCAGTTCTGTGGCTGGCAAATTTTCATCTCCTATGATCCCTGTGATTCTGCATTAGCATCTCCTAAGGGGAGGGTGAGGGGAGGGGGAGAGAAATATCCCTTCCCAGCTACCTCTGCTTCTACTGTCCTCATCACCCAACTCAACCCAAACCTTCCCCAGTCCCATTCCTCCCATCCCCTCCGCTTTCAGTGTACCCTTGCACTATTATTAACAAACTCCTCTATCAGCAATCTTTTCTTTTCATCCTTCCATTTTCTTGAGTTCTTGGAAGGCTGACTTGTACAAATTGTTCTCTTACCAGTGCCCCACATACACATTCATGCAAGCAAGTACACAGACAGACAGATAGAAACAGAGACAGACAGACAGAGCAAATAGAGGAGAGAGAGAGAGAGAGAGAGACAGAGAGACAGAGAGAGAAAAGAGAAGAGGAAAGGAGAGGAGAGGAGAGGAGAGGAGAGGAGAGGAGAGGAGAGGAGAGAAGAGAAGAGAAAGAGAGGAGAAGAGAAGAGAAAGAGAGGAGAGGAGAGGTAAAGGGAGAGACAGAGACAGAGAAAGGAGAGAGAGGGAGAGGGAGAGGGAGGAAGTATAGGCCTTGCTTGTCACTGTTGCTACCATTATTCAGCAGCTTCCCCTAATTTAAGATTTACTCCATCTGTGAGTAAATCGTTTCCAGTAAGGGTCTTAATTGCTGTAAGCTATTGATCCCTAGTCTACTCTCTCTCCTTGCTGTGGAAGTTTCATTCTTCACTAAATTTTCTCTCTGGGCTCCACTCTTTATTTTCAAGTCATTTTTCTCTACCAACAGCCAGCAGCCTTCTCACCCTGGAAGATCACATTACCCCTGCAGCTCCTTTCTCTGATTGGTCAATTCCTTCCAGATGCTCCATTTTAAAGAGGTGCTCAGGCCAGCTTTATTCACTCCTTCATTATTCTCTAAACTCCCATCCTGACTTTCAGAATTTTTTTTATAAAACCCTTACTGTCTTAGAATCAATACTTGTGTATTGGTTCCAAGGCAGAAGAGCAGTAAGGGCTAGGCAGTGGGGGGTAAGTGACTTGCCCAGGGCCACACAGGTAGTAAGTGTCTGGGGTCAGATTTGAACCTAGGACCTCCTGTCTCCAGGCCTGACTCTCTATCCAATGAGTCACCCAGCTACCCCATTCTTAGGACTTCTTTCTCCACTGCATCCCTTACCTGGGCTCCTTAGCCTCTTCCTCTTCAACTCCCTTTTATGTGTTAGAATATAAGCATTTGGGGGCAGAAATTATTTTTATTTTTATTTTTCCAGACTGAGCACAATTAATAGCTTGTAAGTACTTAATAAATGCTTGTTGACTTGACTTGACTTGACTTGTTGTTTCAGAATTCTTCTCCACCCAAACCTCTACCTTCCTATTTAGGAACTTCAGTAGCCATGTGGATGTTCTTTTGAAGACCTAGACCTCCCAGTTCATTGGCTTCTTCAGTTCCCGTAACCTACATCTCACTTTGCATGAGACACTTACAGGAATAGTGCTTCATCACCATTTGGCAGCCTCCGAGATCCAGAATTCTGAGATTCCCTTCTCTAATCATCATCTCCTCTTCTCCCATCTCTCCTTCTGCCTCCATCCTCCTAAGTCAATATTTTGTTCTCCCCATTAACCTCCAGTACCGAAATCGCTTCCTGTTCTCTAAGCCCACCTCCCCAACCTCACTTTGCTTCCTTTCTAGCTTTGACCCTCATTAACATATAGATGATCTTCTACACTTGAATCTCTTACTTCCTTTAATGAACTCTATGCTCCATCCAAACTAGATTACTGTTTCCCAAATTCAGTGTTCCTTCTTCCTCCTCTGCGCATTTACACTAGCCATCTTCCATGCCTGGAATATGCACTCTACTCATTGTTTCTCTCTTTTTTTAACCCTTAGCTTCTTTTTTAATATCAGTTCTAAGACAGAAGAGTAGCCAGGGTTAAGCCCTCAGGGTTAAGTGACTTGCCCAGGGTCACATAGCTAGGTAGGGTCTCCCAACTCCAGGCCTGGCACTCTATTCACTGTCAACTAAAAGTAAGCTTACGGGTAGAAGGGAAACATTCTGGATTTCAAAAATCCTTGGAGATGGCCACTGTGTCTCAAGGATATCAGTATGTGTCTGAAATGCCAGTCCTATAAACAGTATCATGTAGCTGCAAGGCAAGGAAATATCAAAATCACAGGGTCTCAGAGTTGAACCAGTCCTCAGAAATCACTACTCATTCAGAATCAACTAGCCTTAAATACATCATTTATCTATTTTGTTTTACTCATCTAATACTAAGGTCTTGGTTCTCAGAATCACAGAATTTCAGGGGTAGAAGGAACTTCAAAGCCCATCTAGTCCAACATGAACTTGTCTAGGAATTCTTCCTACAACACCACTTTTTTTTTTAGCTTTTGCCTAAAACCCTCTTTTGAGGAGAGACTGGCTCTACAAAAGATGGCCATTTCACTTTGAGAGAACTTGAATTATTAGAAAATTTTCCTTACATTGAGCTGAAATTTGACTCCTTGCAACTTCCATACACTTCTCCCCTCAAGCAGAACTAGTTGAATCTTTCAGATACTTGAAAAAAGTTTTCATAGCCTCCTTAAATCATCCCTTCTCTAGACTAAATATCCTCTATCCATTCAACCAGTCAACATAAGCCATGCTCTTGGAAGTCCTCCGCCATCCTGGATGCTCTCCAACTAATCAATGTCCTTACTCAAGAAAAGATGGCATCCAGAAATTTCCACACTCAAGAATCATTGAATCTCAGACTTGGAAAGAATCTTGACAAAAATTTACCCTGCCTAGCAATTCAGCCTACTTGAACATTCAGCTTTTAGTTGAAGACATTCAGTGCGGGGAGCATAGTAACTCTTGGTGCAACCTATTCCACCTCTGAAGATCCCTGATGATGAGGAAATGTTTCTTTCTATCAAGCCTCAATTTGTCTCTATAATTTCTGCAAATCACTCTTTTTAAAATAAAAACCCTTGCCTTCTGTCTTTAAATCAAAACTAAGTCCAAGTTTTTACAAAAACCTACTTTTTGACAAAAACTTCTGGGAAAATTGGAAAACAGCATGGAAGAGATTAGGTTTAGATCAACATCTCATACCCTACACCAAGATAAATTCAGAATAGGTAAATGACTTAAATATAAAGAAGGAAACTATAAGTAAATTAGGTGAATGTAGAAGAGTATACCTGTCAGATCTATGGGAAAGGAAAGAATTTAAGATCAAATAAGAGTTAGAAAATATTACAAAATGTAAAATGAATAATTTTGATTACATTAAATTAAAAAGGGTTTGTACAAACAAAACCAATGCAAGCAAAATTAAAAGAGAAGTAACGAATTGGGGAAAAAAATCTTTTTAACAAAAACCTCTGATAAAAATCTAATTTCTCAAATTTATAAGGAGCTAAATTAATTGTACAAAAAAACCAAGTCATCTCCCAATTGATAGATGGGCAAGAGTGTAATGCCTAGGGTAATATTGCAAATGCAAGAAACCTTGCATAAATCCTGCATTACAAGAGGCATGAATAGGCAATTTTCACATAAAGAAATCAAAATTATCAATAAACACACGAAAAATGTTCTAAATCTCTTATAATTAGAGAAATGCAAATCAAAACAACTCTGAGGTACCACCTCACATCTAGCAGATTGGCTCATATGATAGCAAAGGAAAGTAATAAAGGTTGGAGGGGATGTGGCAAAATTGGGACACTAATGCATTGCTGGCGGAATTGTGAATTGGTCTAACCATTCTGGAGGGCAATTTGAAATTGTGCTCAAAGAGCTTTAAAAGACTGCCTGCCCTTTGATCCTGCCATACCCCTGCTGGGTTTGTACCCAAAAGGATCATAGATAAAAAGACTTGTACAAAATTATTTATAGCCGCACTCTTTGTGGCGGCAAAAAAATTGGAAAATGAGGGTATGCCCTTTGATTAGGGAATGGCTGAACAAATTGTGCTATCTGTTGGTGATGGAATACTACTGTGCTCAAAGGAATAATGAACTGGAGGAATTCCATGTGAACTGGAAAGACCTCCAGAGTAAAAGGAGCAGAACCAAGAGAACTTATATACAGAGACTGATAAACTGTGGTACAATCAAATGTAATGGACTTCTCTACTAGCTAGCAGCCATGCAATGATCCAGAACAATTCTGAGGAACTTATGAGAAAGAACGCTATCCACATCCAGAGAAAGAACTGTGGGAGCAGAAACACAGAAGAAAAACAACTGCTTGATCACATGTTTCAATGGGGATATGATTAGGGACATAGACTCTAAACAATCACTCTCTTGCAAATATTAATAATATGGAAATAGGTCTTGATCAATGAATTGCTCATTGACTACAGGAGGTGAGAGGGAGGAGGGGAGGGAAAGAACATGAATCTTGTAACCATGGAAAAATAGTCTAAATGAATTAAATAAATCAATAATAAGTATTGATTCCAAAACAAAATAGCAGTATATAATTGGAGTCAAGTGACTTAGCAGGGTCACACAATTAGAAAGTGTCTGAGGTCAGATTTGAACCTGTGACCTCCTGTCTCAAGGCCCAGCTCTCAACCCACTGAGCCACCCTCCCTTTATTCCTCTGTCCCTAATATATGTCCAAAATGAAGAAGTTAGAACAGAACACCCTTAAAGTCCCTCTCAGTTATACATCCTTTACTTTGTAATCCAGTCAGTGAAGTCTTGCCTATTGATTGATACATTTCTCTCATTTTATTATCAAGGCAACTTCTAGTGGATATAGCATTGCATCAGAAGTTAGAAAGACTTAAGTTCAAATTCAACCACAAAAACTTACTAGATATATGCCCAGGCCTGGTTAATTAATCTCTGTTATCTGTAAAATGGAGATAATAATAGCTCCTACCTCCTAGGATTGTTTTGAGGATCTAATGAAAGAATATTTGTAATGTTGTTCAGTTGTTTCAGTCACATTCAACACTTCATGAATCCATTTGAAGTTTTATTGGCAAAGACACTGGAGTAGTTTGCCATTTCCTTCTGCAGTTCATTTTATAGACAAGCAAATTGAGGTAAATAGGGTTAAGTGATGTGTCCAGGTTCACATAGTTAGTAAGTATCTGAGACTGAATTTGAACTGAGGTCTTCCTAACTCCACAGTCAATGCTCCATCCGTTGCCCCACCTAGCTGCCCCAGTATTTTTTAACCATTTGTCTAAATGCCGGTTATCATCATCATCATCATCATCATCATCATCATCATCATTATTAAAATCTAATATTGCATTGATTTTTGGCTGCTTTGTCACTTCTAAATCAAATTGACCTTCCCAACTTGCACACCTTATTCTTTGAACCCATACATAGGGCTTTATATTTTCCCCTCTTCAATTTCATTGCTTAGATCCAGTCCATTGTTTCTAGCCTGCTACAGTATTTTTAGATCATATTTCTGTCATTCAATATGAGAGCTCTAAGAATAGCCCTATAAAAATACATTAATTTGCTAGACATGCTGTCCATGTTTTCATCCAAAGCATTGAATCAAGATGGCACTCAAGAGTGATCTCCCTCTCTCCCAGTTTACTTCAGATCTATTAATTGACTTTATTTGAGCCTATTCATTAAACCAGTTCTGAGTCCATCTATTATCAAGTCCCATATCTCCATCAAGTCTATATGGACATCATAAAAGATTTTTCTCAACTATGTAACATGGAAATGGCAGGGTGGAATTCCTGCAAGATACAGGGTCAAGCCTCAACCCAGATTTCTCGAGGGGGGAGCCTGGAATTCTGGGTTGAGGCTTGACCCTGTATCTTGCAGGAATTCCACCCTGCCATTTCCATGATACAACTACCTCAATGAAATTCAGATAGACTATTTTTTAATTCATGAGATCATAATGTTTAGGGGTAGAAAGGGACCTTTTTGGCCACTGTCATAATAATAATAGCTAGCATTTATAGAGTGCTTTATGGTTTACAAAGCATTTTACACATGCTAACTCATTTGATCCTCAAAACAATCCTAGGAAGGTGCTGTTCTTATCTCCATTTAAAGTGAGGTAAAAAGAAGATATATGATTTGCTCAAGACAACATAGCAAGTAGTTTTCTAAGGCTGGATCCAAATTCAAATCTTCCAGATTCCAAATCATATACTCCATCTACTTCACCACTTACTTGTCTCTTAACATTACAATGGGGGTGGGGGTGGGGAACAGATACAAAGGGTTAATGCCTCTTCAAAACCCCTCCTGTTCCCTTAATTACTATGAGTCTAGTAACCTTACTCCAAAAAAGGAAATTAATTTATTCAGTTATAATTTACTATGATACCACAAAAATATTTTAGACTGATCACTGTTTCTTTCATATTTTAAATCAATGGCTAATGATCTGTCTTTAATAATAATGTTTAAAGATACTTATAAAATGACTGTGCCAAATCATTATGGAAAGCAATTTGGAACTGTGCCCCAAAAAGTTATTAAACTGTGTATGCCCTTTGACACTACTAGATCTATACTGTCAAAGAGATCAAAAGAAGAGGAAAAGGATAAACATATAAACAAAAAGAATTGGTAACTGAGCGGAAGTCAATCAAATGGGAAATGGCTGAACAAGTTATGGTATATTAATGCAATTGAATGCTATTGTATCATAAAAAGTGAAGAAGACAGTTTCAGAAAAACCTGGGAAGGTTTCTGGGAACTGATGCAGAGTGTAGAGGACAGAACAGAAAAAAACAATTCATACAATAACAACAATATTGAAAAGACAAAGAACTTTGAAAGATTTAGAAACTAATCAATGTAACGACCTACAATGATTACAGAGGATTCATGATGAAACATGCTACCTATCTCCTGACAGATGATTGATCAGAGTATAGATTGAGACATATACATATATATATACATATGTATGTATATATATATATATGTACACAAATATTCTGGTGATGTGCAAACATGACCAATGTGGGAATTTTTTTTGCATGCCATTATGTTTTTGTAATGGAGTAAAATATGACTGGACCAGCGAAAGAGTGGATAAGTACAATACCTATGGGAGAAAATGCATAGCTAGATGTCCTGTTGAGATTTTTCCTGCCCAAGCCTGTGAGTCAGTTGGATAGTCAATTCTCCCTGTAGGGCAGAAAGAAAATCTTTCCATTGGTACACCTACATCTTTTAGCACCATGGTAGACATACAAGAGGTACTTAATAATGAGTGAATGAATGAATGAACCAACTAACAAATTGTCTCCAATGTTTCCCTTTCCCAGGATGTGTCCCTGCTGCCTCTTCCTTTGACTTTCAGATGGAACTTGACAGAGCTGTTGCGGTCCTAGTGAACGCCCTTTCCTTCTCATCTTGGATAGCTGCTGGAGCCAAGGAGATGATAAAAGATGGAGGAGGACAAGTGAGCTCAATGGATCTTGTAGTACAGGTTGGCCCAATGAGGACCATTTTGATTTGTTTAACTTGTCCATTCAAATCACACACACACACACACACACACACACACACACACACACACACATACACACACCGCGCACACATATGCACACTTTCCATGCCAGGTAAGATATGACAGAACTTTCTGGTGCTTTCTGGTGATGTGCCAACAATTCTTCAATTCAGAGCCCCTATTGATAGGTCAGTTCTATCCAATCCCCCTCTATAGTCCAAGATGATTGCCTAGAATAGTCCCCTTTATTTTGTTTGTTCATTATCTATTAAGCCAATTTAGGAAGGTAGGCAGGCAGCAATATTCACCAATCCTCCTCCAGTGTCAGAACCCTTTTAGTGGACACAAAGGTAGAAGATATTATTCTCTGCCCTCAGCATTATATAAGAGATAAGTCATTCTCATAATAAATTCATTATGAAGAATCACAATAAATTCATCATGGAGGAACTCATAATAAGAGAGTCACAAAAAGGATCTGTATCTGTAATGAATAACATCTATATAGAGCTAATGGTTTTTTGATTACAGGGAGCAGAGCTGAATAGGGTTTATTTTGGTCCCATAAAATGATAAATTGATTCTATTTAGACCCCCTACCTTGTATCAAGATGGGAGGATATGGTTTCCAGGGAAACTGGAGCCAGTCACAAGCCCAATTCTATCCCAACAAGAAGCCCAATTCCATTCCTACTCAGAAACCTGGAGCTCCCCTTCTGGCCCTCCCCCAGATGCCCCTCTTCTTTCATACTGTCTTGGTACAAGTCTCTGGAGTAGGATTTCTTAACCTTTTTTGTGTCATGGACCCCTTTCAAAGTCTGGTGATGCTTATGGTCCCTTCCCATAATAATGTTTCTAAATGAATAAAATAAGAGATAGAGGCTCTCCGCCCTTTGCCTCCTCCCCCTGGCCCCCAACCTCTGTACCAGTCCCCCCCCACATATATCTTATTTAATGCTGCAGATATAACATTAAACTATTAACAAGAAAAAATAAGACATAGGATTATAAAGGAAACAATTATGTGAAATATGATTAACAAAATATTTTTCAACAAGTTCACAGACCCCAAGTTAAGAAGCCCCCCTTGCTTTGGGAGAAGAATGTTCCAGGACTATCTTCTCTTTCCAGGGTTCTGAGCAGGATGGGAAACAGCCCTTCTCAGCCAGTCAGCAGGACCCCCAGCAGGTAGCTGAAGAACTACCTACCTTCAATGAAGAATGCCCAGAAGCAAGGTATGGAAATTCCGATCCATTCAGGTTTATAGTTAAATCTATATATATTCTCTAGAAAGAGTTGTTCAACGTCAAGACTCTGAAACATTTTTAAAGGATCTTATTAAATAGAGATTAATTCTAAATCCTAACCAATTCAAAGATTAAGTATTTAAGAGACTCTGTTTTATATCAAAGAATGTTAAACTGAGATGCAGAGACCTGGGATCTAACTTCTGTTATGGGGAGAATTTGGGAAAGGTGTGTGGTAAAAGGGAATTTGAAGGGAGGTTGTCAGGGACTTGCTAGGTAAATAATATGGGTTACAGGTAGGATGGAATAGGGAGATTCAGGATATAATATGAGGCTGAAGTCAGGGAGTATAGCACTGAAGGTAACAAAGATCTTCAGGGAGAGGAGGAATTAATCTAAACAGGCAACGAGCACCAGGGCTTATAGCCTAGGACTTAGACTAAAGACAAACTGAGGGAAATAGACTGAATTGAAATTAACTACAGGCTTTAGTTAATTTCACAGGAAGGGACTTGTTTTGCAGTTACACCTTCCTTCAAGATGGATACCCCAACTTCCTTTCAAGCCTAGAGTATGTTGGTTCTTCCCCTCTTCTTCCCTTTCTTACTAATTAATTGACAAAGTAACTAACAGGTCTGTTGAAACACAAAAGGGTTTATTGTCTTCTCAGGTTGAATTGTCAGGAAAAGTGGGTTAAGGAAGCCCTAACAGTTGTTTAAAGAAACCTCAGGTGTGGGAAGGGAGGCAGTGATGGGGTTTGAGCAAGGTCCTGCCTTAACTCAGCTCTCAAGGTGATCTTTAAATCTAAAGGGAATAAGATGATGACTACCTAACCTCTCTAGATAAGATACTGCCAAATTATAATTAAACCCCTCACAGATTTGAACTACTCTCTGATTTACTCTCCTTATTCACTTCTCATATACATTCAAATAAGGGAAGGAAGGTAGGAAATGAGGTAGGGTATGGAGATACAAAGGGTTTATCAAAATTAACAATTCTTAAATAAATATTCCAAAGCTGGACTAAATTTTCAATTCTTCAGATAGGAAAAGAGCAGCTCAGCTGGTCTAGCTCTCTCTCCACGAGATCCCCGAACCAACTGAAACTTTCCTTCAAGATTCTAAACTCCTAACTGATTTCAGAACTCAGCCAAAGCTTGAAAAACTGTCATGATCCCCTCTCTCTGTACTACACTTCTTCAGTTAAATTCTTTCTAATCATTTTTAATAAGTGTTCTTTCTTATTTTCAAACCCTTACCTCCTGTCTCAGACTCAAAACTAGGATCAGTTCCTAAGCAGAAAAGTGGTAAGGGCTAGGGCAATTGGGATTAAGTGATTTGCCCAGGGTCACATAGCTAGGAAGTATCTGGGGCCAGATCTGAACCCCAGTCCTCCCAACTCCTGGTCTGGCACTCTATCCACTGAGCCACCTAGCTGCTCTCAAATAATAGATTTCTAATAATAACCTTTAGTTAATTAATAATTATCTAATAATATTAGTCTCATAATAAATGTAATAATAAAAGATTTCTAATGAACCCTTCTAATAATAATAGCTAGCATTTATGTAGTACCTACTATGTGCCAGGCGCTGTGCTAAACTCTACAATTATTAAATCAATCGATCCTCACAATGACCCTGGGAAGTAGATAATATTATTATCCTCACTTTGAAGATGAGAAAACTGATACAAACAGAAGCTAAGTGACTTTTCCAAGGTCACACAGTTAGTATATAAGGTTCATTTTGGATATAGATTTTCCTGACTCCAGACCATGCACTTTATCCACTGTACCACCTAGATGCCCTCTCTGTCTCTGGTTACTATGTGACCATCAGGAAACCACTTAACTCCTCTGGACCTTTTTGAGTCTGCCTACTCAGATCTAAGGTTGTCCTGCTTCACAGGAATGATATAAGGACTAGCAGCTTTACAGCTGTGAAAATGCTTTGAGAAAGGGCAGTTAGGTGGCTCAATGGATAGAGAGTCAGGCCTGGAATCAGGAAGACCTGAGTTCAAATCTAGCCTCAAGCACTTCTTAGCCATTTGTCTCTGGACAAGTCATTTAATTGCCTAGCCCTTACCATTGCCTTGGAACCAATACTTAGTATTGATTCTGAGATGGAAGGTAAGTGTTTGAATACAAAAAAGGAAAAAAGAAAATGCTTTGAGATCTTAGAAAGAAAATCACTATTTAAATTCAAAAAAGTTATCAACTCTCAATATTTCAGCCTGTTTTCTCAAAAATCAGAAGGGGATGGAAAAGTGGTTCATGTTCTATATCTTTTGATTAAGACAAGAGAAGCCACCAGAAACAGCCCCAGCCTGGAAATGCCAGCCATATCTTCAGTTTCCTCTTGATTCTGGACCACAGCAAAACGAGGGCATCCCCTGCCATAATGAAGCTCCAGCAAAGGCAGGAGATACAGAAAGTCCAAGTCTCAGAGAGTGCGACACACCGAAAAAGGATTTGGATACAGCATTTCCAGACCTGCAGGTAGTTCCATTGCCCACAGCAGACCAATGGTAGGACTACATTTTGCAGAATAGGTGCCATCTACATTTGTACATTTCTTCATAGAGTTCCCCACAGCAATGAAATCATAGATCCTAAATAACAACAATCACACATTCTCTGGAAAATTCTTTTTTAAAAAAAAAGTTTTATTAATGTTCTTTCATTTCCATGCCACTATCACTTTCCAGTGACTCCCCACCCTCAGGCCCTCCAATACAATTGTTCTTTGCTTCTAACAAAAAAAAAAAAAAAAAAAAAAAAAAAAAAAGGAATTTGGGGGCAGCTGAGTGGCTCAATGGCTCAGTGGATTGAAAGCCAGTCTCAGAGACGGGAGGTCCTGGGTTCAAATGTGACCTCAGACACTTCCTAGCTGTGTGACTTTGGGCAAGTCACTTGACCCCTATTACCTAGCCCTTACCGCTCTTCTGCTTTGGAGCCAATACACAGTATTGATTCCAAGACAGAAGGTAAGGGTTTTAAAAAATAAAAAGAAATTTTAAAAAAGGAATTAAATAAAACAAATAAATAGACTTGCTATTCCCAAAGATAGGTACCCAACTCCCTGCTTTTAGTCTGCCACCTCTCTGCCAACAGGAGGCATGCTTCAAGTACATGTAAAACAATTTTTTAATATTCATTTTTTAAAATATTGAGCTCCAAATTCCAAACTCCCTCCTTACCTTTCCCTTTCATTGAGAAAAAAAACAATTTGATATAGGTTATACATATGTAATCATGTGAAAACATTTTCATATTAGTCATATTCTGAAAGAAAATAGAACAACAAAAAAAAGTTTTTTACAAGTTTGCTTCAATCTGCATGTAATCCATTAAATCTTTCTATGGAGGTGGATAATATTTTTTTATCATAAGTCCTTTGTAATTGTCTTACATCATTATATTGCTGAGAATAGATAAATCATTCACAGTTGATTATTATATAATATTGCTATTACTGAGTTCTCCAGTTCTCCTGGCTCTGCTTACATTACTTTGCATCAGTTCATGTAAATGTCAGGTTTTTCTAAAAGCATCCTGCTCATCATTTCTTATAGCATAATAGTATTCCATTACAATCACATACCACAATTTGTTCAGTCATTCCCCAGTTGGACATCCCCTCAATTTCCAATTCTATGCCACCCCAAAACAAACTGCTTTAAATACATTTGTACATTTAAGCCTTTTTCCTTTTTTTAAACTCTTTGGGATACAGACCTAGTGGCAGTACTGTTAGGTCAAAAATATGTGATTTTATAATTCCTTAGACATAGTTTCAAATTGTCCACCAGAATACTTGAATCAATTCACAATTCCACCAACAGTGTATGTGTCCCAATTTTCCATATCCCCTTCAATATTTGCCATTTTCCCTTTCTGCATATTAGTCAATCTAATAGGTATATGGTGGTTCCTCAGAGTTGTTTTAATTTGCATTTCTATAATCAATAGTGATTTAGAACATTTTTTATATTTGACTATGGATAGCTTTGATTTCTTCATTTGAAAACTGGGAGGCATGCTTTATATTTAGTCCATGAAAGTTACAATTGGTCATTGCATTTATCAGAGTTCTAGATGCCTTACATACAATTTTCTTTTACATGACTATAGTCATCATGTAAATTGTTCTCCTAGTTCTATATCAGTTCATACAAATCTTCCCAGGTTTCTCTGATTCTTCAAATTCTTAATTTATTATGGTACATTCCATCATATACCATAATTTGTTCAAATATTCCTCAATCTTTGGTTTAACCACTTTCCTTTCAGTTCAAAAAGGTTGGTGTGAATATATTTATATATGTATGTATGTATATATAAATATATATGTGTGTATATATAAATATGAATATTTTCATATTCATATTCACATATATATATAGAGAGAGAGAGAGAGCCTTTACTTCCCTCATTAACCTTCTTGGATTAGATGTCTAATAGTTATATTACTGAATCAAAAGATATTTATAATTTCATGGTTTATCTAGGATGATTCCAATTTTTTTCCAGAACAACTAAACTCATTCATAGGTCCTCTAACAATGCATTAATATGCCTGTTGTCCCATAGCTCTCCATTATTTCCCATTTTTGTCTCATTATCTCTGCTAATTTAATGAATGTGAACTGAAACTTCAGATTTGTTTTATTTTGCATTTATCTTATTATTAGTAATTTGTATTATTCTTCTACTGTGTTTGAAAGGCAAAAGGAGAGGCACGTAGGACATATCCTGATAGAGGAGAACATTAGGGAAACATTCATTTGGTTTTTTGATGGTTTACTCAAACATTCATTTATTCATTGGGTATTAAATACTGTTATGTGTCCAGCACTGAGTGAAAATTTGTAAGGATGCCAAGGGAAAGATTTGTAGGAAGAGTCAACACTGAAGTTTACTTATAGGCTTGAGCATCTCTCCCTGTCACCATCGCTTCTCTCTTATCTCTCCCTGGCTATACCTATGCCTATCCAATAATGCATCTTATTTTTACAGTCATGAGATTCCCATTATCATTTCAAACTGTATATACTGGAAGCACATTTAAATGATCAGAGTCTGTGCTGGATGTTACTGTGTAGTGAATGAAGCTTCCATGTAACCTTCTGAGAGAAAACAAAGGACCATACCAGGACCCACTCCTTGACATAAGTAATACCTAAGTCAGGTGATAAGCCAAAAATGTATAATTTTATTTCTAATATCAGAGAGGCAGTTAAATGGCTTAGTGAATGGCTCTGAAGTCAGGAAGATCAACTTTCAAATCCAGCTTCACATCCTTACTATTTGTGTGAGCCTGGGCAAGTCACTTAATCTCTTTTGCCTTAATTCACTGGAGAAGGAAATGGCAAAACCATTCCAGTATCTTTGCCAAGAAAACCTAATGCGGGGGTCATGAAGAACTGGACATGACTGAATAACATTGGTGTTATCAGACCCTATCCTTATGGTTTTAGGTGGGAGATATTCTGCTATTTCCTAGACATTCGAGGATTTTTTTTTCTAATTTTGAATTCAGTAAACCATTTCCTAGAGAAAGGGGCAAAATTCAGGATATGGCAGCAGGCAGATGACTGTAAACAGCTTCGAGGCCAGGGAACATAAGGAAATGAACGTATTTCTAAATAGTGAAAAGAGCACCAAATTTGGCAACAATTCCCAGGTGTGCTACTTAATTACTGTTTCAATAACTAAATCACTTAACTTCTCTGAACTTCAAGCTCTTCTTTTGTGAAAAAACAAAATAAAAAATAATATTATAGGCTTAGTCCAGGGGTTTTTAACCCTTTTGTATATCTTGGACACCTTTGGCAACTTGGTGAAATCTATAGACCCCTTCTCCAAATAATGTTTTTAATGATTAAAAATTCCATAGGATCACAGCGGAAACCAACTATATTGAAATTTAATTATCAGTCTACTAGTATTTATTAAGTACCTGCCATGTGCCAAGTACTGTGGTAAGAACTAGAAATACAAAGGAAGCTAGGGAAGAGAGAGACAGAAAAAGAGAGGAATAAATAAATCAATAGATGCATGAATAAACAGACCAGCAAACAAATAAATAAGTAAATGAGTGAATGAATGAGCAAATAAATGGATAGACAAAGAGATGAATAAATAAATGGATAGCTAGAGACAAATGAATGAATGGATACATACATACATAAATGAGTTCATGGACCCTAGTCCCCTCTAGTTCTTAATCTATGATCTTTTGACCTCCTTCCTCCCTGGAATCAGGAAGATACCTAATTCTGGCAGGCTATAAGACTCTCTGATGAGTAAATTAGTTCTGTATGGCCTAAGAGAGGAGTCAGAACAAAGATACTAGAGGATTCTACTTCCTGCTACCGAGGACGCAAGAAGGAAAGTGCCCAGGAGCGCTTTGGGTGGAGAAGATATGAAAGAAAGGGGTCAGACCCAAGAAGGAGGAAGAATCGAGAAACAATGAGGTTTAACTCCCAGTCTACAAACATTCAGCCCAAGGATTAACTACTAGACTGTCTTCCTGGAAAGTATGCTGTTGTTTGTTTTTTTTCCCCTGTAGAATAGTTACATGCTATTTTTAGAGGGAAGAGACTAATGAAGTCCTGAACTTCCCTGTAGCCATCCAGTCATAAGGAGTTCTGAATATCAAGGTAGGATGGTGGCCCCTCTAAACCTATCAGTAGAAGATATCCTCTACTGGACCAAAAAATTGTTCAACCGCCCAAAAATCGATCCACCAACTAATTGGAAGACAGACAAAGTTTGCTGGTGAGCGTGGGATCAGAATGAGAAAAATTAGCTCAAATTGGGAGGAGGTACTGTCCTCAAGGCATTATGGGGATCCCAGACTAAGAGTAAGAGAAAGAGATCTTAAACACTAGCCCTCTGACCCAGCCTCTAGGATAGAAAAAGAGGGAGGAAAGTAGATATCAAAGGCTCATTGGTTTAGAGCTAGAAGGAGCCTTTGAAATCATTTAATCCAACACGCTCATTTTAGAAATGAAGGACCTGAGATCCAGTTTCCCATTAAATGACACCTACTCATAATTTCATAGTTGGAAGAGTCAGGATTAGAATCTAAACTCTGTGTTTCCAAAACCAACACTCTTTCTGCTGTTACCCCATTGCCTCAGTTAAAACAATAAATGCATATTTTAAAAGATAAGCAGTTCAAGGACTATTTCCCTAATTTCACAGATGAAGAAACTGAGGCTCAGAGACATTAAGAACTTTATCCAAGCTTATACAACAGTAAGTGTTCAAGCCGGGATCTGAACCTGAATTTCTCCTGACTTTGGTCTCACTGCCCTTTCCACTAATAATGATAACAACCAATACGTATATTTTATCTACTATGTGTCAGGCACTGTGCCTTGCACTTTATAAATATTATCTCATTATACTACGCTATCTGGATAATAGGATGGTGGAGCTAACTTGCTCGTAACAGTAGAATCAGACATTATACCTAGCACATAAGACAGAAGGAATAAATCACAAAGGAGAAAAATAGCTTCCAAGGCTGGATCCATTGACATCTCAAAGTATTATACAAATCTAAACAGAATGGTATAAGGAGGCCACGTCCCATGAGGGGAAACCGTTGGAGACCCTATAGAAAAGAGTCCTTTTTTACCCCGAGAGAACTTAAGGGACAAGATCATATGGTCAGGGTGAAGGATATCATTCTTAATTCTTAAAAAGCCAAAAGCCTGGGGAAAAGAGTTGTCCAGGGGGATATGCCACAGGCCTGGAGCATTGCAGCCAGACAGGGAAGACAGCTAGGACTTAGAAAAAGAAGAGAAAGTTTTGCAATATATGGAAATCAAGTTTGGAGACTGGATGGAGGTGGAGGGAGGAGGCTAGTATCAGAAATGGAGAGAAGTAAGTAATGGTGAATGCAGGAAACTAAGGGTAAAAATCATGAACAACAGAAAGCAGAGAGTCAGAAAGAAGAGTTATCTCCATCTGTGGTGATAACCTCCTCTCTCTAAGGCTAGGCTGAACATACTGGGCTTAGCCAAAAGGAACAGAAACCAGGCCAAAACTAAAACATTAAAATGAGGTAAAGATGTCAAGAAAGCTGAGGAAGTCCAAGCTGCCTGGAGAGAAGAGAGAAGCATGCTGACTGTTCCTTTACCTCCTTGGTACACTTGCAGAATCTGGTATTCTTGATTTTCCTGTGTTAGCTATGGCCCTGCTAATGATCTAGTCAAAGGGACAGCTGGGTGACTCACAGCCAAGCCTTGAGAGAAGAGGTTCTGGGTTCAAATATGACTTCGGATACTTCCTAGCTGTGTGACCCTGGGAAAGTCTCTTAACCCCAGTTGCCCAGCCCTTACTGCTCTTTTGCCTTGGAACCAATACATAGAATAGATTCTAAGACAAAAGGTGTAAGGATTTAATTTTTTTTTAAAGATCTAGCTCCATCCTTTCAATGCCTCTGCCCAGAGATAAGGATCACAGGATGCAAAATTGGAAAGAACCTTGGAGAGACTGGGGATGCAGACTGTAAAGAAATGAAGTACTTAATAACTTTTCTTTCCCAAAACCCATCAGATAAACACCTGGAACTTCCAACATCTAGGCCAGAGAAGATTGGGCTGATCTGCTATAAAAATGCACAGTTAGGTGATGCAATGGATAGAGTTCAAATCCAGCCTCAAACACTAGCCATGTGACCCTTGCCAAGTCACTTAACTCTGTTTGCCTTAGTTTCCTCATCTGTCAAATGAGTTTGAAAAGGAAATGGCAAACCATTCCAGTGTCTTCACCAAGAAAATGCCAAATGGGATCAGTAAGAGTTGGTCACTGAAAAAAACTAACAACTACTACTACTACAGAGAGGACATGAGATTCAGGCCAGAGAGGTGAACTAAGAGAGAACTCTGTCTAATATCTGGAACATTTATATATTGGGACCTAGATTGGCTACTTTTGTGAAAGAGAAATAGGAGAAAGACTGGACCTGTAATTTCATTGGTATGGGAAACTTGAGATGAGGAAATCTGCCCCCCTACTTCCTCTCTCTGTCTCTGCCTCTGCCTCTGTCTCTCTCTCTCTCTCTCTCTCTCTCTCTCTCTCTCTCTCTCTCTCTCTCTCTGTCTCTGTCTCTATCTCTTTCTCTCTCTCTGTCTATTTCTCTCTGTCTGTCTCTCTCTATCTCTGTCTCTCTGTCTCTGACTCTGTCTCTCTCTATGTCTGTGTGTCTCTGTCTTTCTATCTCTGTCTCTCTGTCTCTATCTCTCTGTTTCTCTGTCTCTGTCTCTCTATATCTCTCTGTCTGTTTCTCTCTGTCTCTCTGTCTCTATCTCTATCTCTATTTCTCTGTCTCTGTCTGTCTCTGTCTTCTCTGTCTATTCTCTCTCTCTCTCTCTCTCTCTGTCTCTCTGTCTCTGTTTCTGTCTCTCCCTCTCTCCTCTTCCTCTCTCCCTGCTTCTCCCTCTCTGTTCCCACCCTCCCCTCTTTCTTTCCTACTTATTTATAGACTTGGAAGTTGCCTGGAGCACTAAAACATTACATAGCTTGTCCATAAACACTCTGGTAGTGTCAGAATCCAGAGAGGGATAAGATAACACTAATAATAGCAGTTCATTAAATAAAAATTTAATATGTGCAGAGCACCCACATGGATAAGTTTACAGGCACATTGAAGAATTGATTTTAATACATTAACATAAACTTGTAAAAAAAACCACAATATACATTGCTATGATCCTCACAACAACATTGTTAGGTTGGTTTTGTAGATATCATTATCCTCATTCTTACAGATAATGAAACTGAGGCTTAGAGAGCCTCAGACTCAGAGAACCTGACATATGACATAGTAAGTAAATATCAGGAGTAGGATCAGAACCCATATCTTTCCTAACTTTATATCTATCCACTCTACCACAGTCTCTCATGAATCAATTCAGTGTAGCAAGTTTTGTCAGTTAATAAGCATTTGCTTATTAAGTGCCTACTATGTGCTAGGCACTCAAGATGCCAAAATAAAAATTAAAAAGTCTCTCCTCTTAAGGAGTTTACATTCTATCAAGGGAATTAACATGGACACACACACACACACACACACACACACACACACACACACACACACATTTGCTGTTGCTGTTGAGTCATTTAGCCAGCATCTGACTCTTTGTGACCCTGTGGATCATACTGTCCATGGGGTTTTCTTGGCAAAGTGGTTTGCCATTTCCTTCTCCAGTGGATTAAGGCAAACAGAAGCTAAATGACTTGCCCAGAGTCACACAAATATTGTGTATCTGAGGCTGGTTTTGAACTCATGTCTTCCTGACTCTAGGTCCAGAACTCTTATCTACTGAACCACCTAGCTTCCATAAAAAGATATATAGATATAGAAATCTACATACACACACACATATGGATATATATACCATATATGTGTTCATGCTCTATTGAGACAGAGAGCATATACACACATATAGTATATGTAATGTAAACAAAAAGGAAATCTGGACTGTACTAACAGTTGGGGAGATGGAGAAAAGCTTCAGATGGGAAGTCCCACTTGATCTGATTCTATAAAGTGGAAGTGAGGAGGGAAAAAAATGAGCTGGAGAAGAAAATGGCAAACCACTCCAGTATCTTTGCCAAGAAAAGCTCACAAGCGGTTGGGAAGAGAGGGCCGCCATAGAAAGGACTGAACATCAACAATAACAAGTGTGTTCAAGTAGCAACTGAATCTCCAGCCACTTGTAAATGATGGAGAGAGGCTGCAGGCATTGGGTAGCTAGATGGACAAGCCCCTTCCAGTTCCATGATTCTGAGATTCTGTAAGAGCACTATAATTCTTCTCCATGTTGTCTTTCCTCCCATATGCCATTAGCTTGGCTTGGCTTGGCTTGGCTTGGCTTGCACATTTCCTTGTAGCACATTATAATAACCCCCCTCTTTTTTTTTTAATAAAAATCCACCTAAACTAGGAAGAGTTAAGTGTTATTTGTGTGCAATAAGGTGAGTGAGTAGTAGAAGGGAAAGCCTGAGTCCTTGCCAAACAGGTTAGTGAGTAGCAAAAAACCCAGGCCAGCAAGCAGTGAGAGCAAGAGACCTTCAGGAGGAGCCAGCTAGTCAAACCTTGTTGCTGCTGGTGGAAGAAAGAATGGAGCCACAGAATGTCCCAATCCTATATCCCATGTTGTCACACTGGTCTTTTATGACTTCCTGGGGAAAGGACAGACTAAGGAGTCACTATGACTCAATTAAACAGATATTGAGCAATTGAGTTATTGAGTTATTGAGAACTACCTGCTATAAGCAAAGGGCTGTGTTAAGTCTTACAGTTTATACAAAACTGGACAAGCCATAGTTTCTTCTTTCCAGGAGTGTAAAACTCACACTGGAAGCACAAATCTTACTCCTGTCCTATACCAGTACCTCATTGTGACCAGAGAGGGGAATGGGATAAGTTCTTTGAAAATGATGAAACAAGGCAAAGTGTGTGAAAAGAACCATTATAGATAACTAGTGTTATGGAAGAGCAAGGACTCTCTCTCCCTTCCCTCTCAAGGTGTGGGAAGGAGAGATTTGTGAACATTTCATTGAAAAGGTGAATGTTTGAACTGAGACAAAGAATAGCTAATAATAATAGCACACTTTATATGCTGCTTTACCCTTTATAAAGCCCTTCCAGAATCACAGACTCTCAGAGTAAAGAGAAACATCAGGTCCATACATCCAGGACAGTAATGGTGAACCTTTTAAAGAGATGGGTGATGTCCCCCAGACACCCTTGGAGAGGAAGAGGAGAGCAGCCTGGCCCCAGTCCCTTTGGCTTTCTAGTAATGAACTCAGACAAACTCTGTACTAGGGTAATGGTGGGCCTGCCCACAAAGAGGTCTCTAAGTGCCTCCTCTGGCACATGTACCATAGATTTGCCACTACATATCTAGGATAATTACCGCAAACCTGAACCTTCTTCAACATACCCAAGAAGTAGTCATCAAGGGGGCAGCTAGGTGGCTCAGTAGATTGAGAACCACATCTAGAGACTAGATATCCTGGGTTCAAATATGGCCTCAGATACTTCCTAGCTTTGTTAACTTTGGCAAGTCGCTTAACCCCCATTGCCTAGCCCTAACCACTCTACTGTTTCTAAGATAAAAGAAAGGGTTGTTTGTTTGTTTGTTTGTTTGTTTTTCTAAAAAAGGTGGCCTTTGCTAGAAAAACCTCTCTCTAATGAAGATGCTACCTCATTTGGGCCTCAACATCCTTTGAAATCGGTACTATGGATATTACTATTCATATTTTACAGATGAAGAAACAACCTACAAACCTAGTAATTATCAGTGATAAAATATGATTCTTGGTCTCTTCTGGTTCCTAATTCAATACTTTACTCCAATTATTGTTATTTCAGTCACATCCCACTCTTCATTTCCACATTTTTAGTTTTCTTGGCAAAGATCCTAGAGTGGTTTGCCATTTCCTTCTCCAGGTTATTTGACAGATGAGGAAACTGAGGTAAACAGGATCAAGTGACATGTCTAGGGTTACACAGATTAGAACTCATGAAGATGAGTTTTCCAGACTCTAAGTCTAATGTTCTAGCCACTGTGCCACCTAGCTGCCCTTTGCTTCAACCATATTGCCTCTCAGTTTAGACAGGTAGAAGTGGGGAGGAGTTGGGCAGGGATTTGACAGTAGTTTGGATGCTGGAAGAGGAAGGCATCCCAAGTAGAGGGAAAAACATGAACCCCCCCCCAAAAAAAAGTAAGGCAGGAAATAACCAGGAATTCATTTCAATTCAATTAAACAAAGAAGGTTCAGGGAACAGTGGACAGTTTGGTTTACCTAAAGTTTATGGTGCATAAAGAAGAATAACAAACTATAAGTCTAGAAAGGTAAGTTGGGGTTAGATAGAAAAATACCATGATCTAGTACTAGTGGGTTAGATTTTGAATCAAGGGCCTGGGTTAAAATCTGCCTGTCTCTTCCACACCTGAGTGCTCTGGGCTGAATTATTAATCTCTCTGGGCCTCAATTTTCTCATCAGTAAAATGAAGGATTTGGACTAGACAAATACTAAGGTCCCTTCTGCTTCTAAAACTATTCAATAGTCCTATATGAGTGGCTCAATCAATGAAGTGCTGGGCTTGGAGTCAGCAAGACTTGAGTTCAAATCCAGTCTCAGACACTAGATGTGACCCTGGGCAAGTTACTTAACCTGTTTGCCTTAATCCAGTGGAAAAGGAAATGGCAAACCACCCCAGTATCATTTACCAAGAAAACCCCATGGACAGTATTGACGTGTTACATTCCACAGGTCGCAAATAATTGGACATGACTGAATGACTGAAAAGTAAAATTACAACTGGCAACCTGTAACTGTGGTTTTTAATACAATGCTTTGAAGTATAGATTTTATATTCTATAGATAAGAGCCATTGAAAACTCTATAAATAGGAGAGTGGCATAATCAAAACCACAATTTAGAGCAATTATTCTAGTTACTCTATGCAGGAGAGATTGGAGGAAGAAAGACTAGAGGCAGGAGCACATGTTAGATGCCACTGGATTAAGCCTTCATTCTTTTTTTTTTTTTTTACCCTTGTACTTTGGTGTATTGTCTCATAGGTGGAAGATTGGTAAGGGTGGGCAATGGGGGTCAAGTGACTTGCCCAGGGTCACACAGCTGGGAAGTGGCTGAGGCC
>NC_058132.1:150260275-150285849 GCF_016433145.1 Gracilinanus agilis | reverse complement strand
TGCCCAGAATCATACAGCTAGTAAGTGTCTGAGACCAGACTTGAACTAGGGAAGATTAGTCTTCCTGACTAGGTCCGGCGCTCACACATCCACTGGGTTGCCCAGCTGCCTTAAAAAGTCTTAGGGAGTCTTCCTTTAAACCTAGTAGTCACTCCCCATTCAGGCATCCCTCACCCAGCTCATGCCTCCGATGGAAGGAAGAATGGTATATTCTTATCCCTGTCTGCCTCAGTTAAATGATCATTGGAGTATCAGGTGACCTAAGTTCTAATCTCAGGCCTGCCTACTATCAAGCTGTGTGACCTTGTGCAAGTCCCTTATCTCTGATGCTCTTTCTTCACCTCTAAAATGAAGGAATTGCACTAGATGACCCCTTTGGTCCCTTCCAGCCCTGACTTTAGGTGAAGGGACAAGGGAGGAAGTAAGGCAGAGGTGTTAGTAGTCGGTGGGGCAGTCAGGCAGTGGTTCGAGGTAGGATGGGTGGCAAAGAGGAAAAGGTGGGGAAATCAGTTGAGGGGAGCTCACTCAGTGTTTGTACGAGGCAGTATAATGCCTGGTAGCGGCCCTGGGTGGAGGGGTCGCTGTCTCATCTATAGTCCTCTGAGGGAAGTGTTTATGCCACAATATCACCTGTCACCATGGAGATTTCCTCTTCTGGTCCCACTGCTGGGAGCTGTTGCCAGGGAGCAGCCTAGAAGCAAGCTTAAGGGACAGTGGGAGGTCCAGTTCCATGCAAATTATCCTGCTCTCCCCCTAGATCTTAGCAGAAGCACAGCTGAAGGCCTAGAGGAAGGCCCAGGGAGCAGGACACTTTTCCTGTCTTGTTCCTGTAAATAAATAGGAGGGGCTTCTGAGGACCAAAAAGCCAAAATAAAGCGTTATTACTTCCTGAGGCTTGCCCTTGGGAGGTCTCGCTGCCCAATTCATTTTAGCCAACTTTCTCTTTAAGAAAGGAAAATGAGAGGGAGGCATTTGCTGTAGGAGGTCAAACAACACTAAGCAAATAGCTCTTAACGAGCCAACAAAAAAATGGTGGAGAGCTCTTGGCATGTGAAAAATAGCCCAGTGCCTACCAACTACATGGAGAGATGGGTTGGGTGTTGGAGCTGGGGCAGGCAAGCCTCATTGCCACTTCCCCAAGGCCTGAAGTTTCCCAGAAAACCTAAGCCTTGTTTGTTCAAAAAATGTGAACATAAGCTTCAGCTTTCCATGGAAATTCTTCATTGTTCTTTTTAATATAATTGACTTGCATCTTGAGAAATCTTGGCAACAATAATCAGAGTTGACATTTATATAACACTTGAAGGTTTACAAAGCTTTCCAGCCATTCTCTCATTTGAGCCTCACAATAATGCTTTGAGGTATAATGCTTATTATGACCATTTTACAGATAAGGAAGTTGACGCTGTTAGAGGTTAAACGACTCTAAAAACAATTTTTGTTGACGTCTTTTGTTTTTGTATCACCTATTCCTCCTATATTTCTCCTCATTGCCAATCCCAAGAAGTCATCCTGAATAATACTTTTAAATGAAAAAGATGTCAACCAATCAGAAAGACCAAAAAAGAAAAGATGTGGACTTCTCACCTCTGCAACGGGCAGGGTGACGAGCAAAGTGTGTTTTCTCAAAGCATTTCTTTTTTTTTTTAATTACTTTTCCATGGTTACATGATTCTTGTTGTCTCCCTCCTCCCTTCTCTCCCTCCTCCTGGAGTTGATAAGTAATTTCACTGGGTTATACATATATCATCTCAAATCCTATTTCCACATTATTCATTTTTGTAAAAAAATAATCTAAAAGCATTTCTTTGAGATTATTCTTTGTAATTTGGTAACATTCAGAATTAAAGTGACTCTTAAGGGCCCAGAGGCAGTATGGTGGCAAGACCAATAGATTTCGAATCAATACACTTGAGATCAAATCTCATTTTTGCTACTTTTGACCTATAAGAACTTGGTTGAACAAATTAATCTTTGAGCCTCAGTTTCTTTGTTTTTATTTTTTTCTTTAACCCTTACCTTCTGTCTTAGAATCATTGCTGTGTATTGATTCTAAGGCAGAAGAGTGGTAAGGGAGAGGTAATTGGGGTTAAGTGACTTGCCCAGGGTCACACAGCTAGGAAGTGTCTGAGGCTAGATTTGAACTCAGGACCCCCCCATCTCTAGGCCTGGCTCTCGATCCACTGAGCCACCCAGTTTCTTTTCTTTTTTTTTTTTTTAAAGAAAGGGTTAGGTTAGGGGCAGCTAGGTACCACAGTGGATAGAGTGCTAGACATGGAGTCTAGAAGACTTGGGCTAGTAATGGGGGTTAAGTGACTTGCCAAAGGCCATAGAAGCTAGGAAATATCTGAGGTCAGATTTGAACCCAGGACTTTCTGGCTCTAGGCCTGACACTCAATCCTTTCAGCCACCTACCTGCCCCTCCCCAATCTCTCTCAATGTTAATGTCTTCCTCTGTTAATTATCTCCAACTTAGCCTGTTTATAGGTTGGTTGTACACATTGCTGTTTACATGTTGTCTCTCCCATTAGACCTGAGTTCCACAAGATCTGAAAGACTTTGAGGCTCCACTCTTAACACAGTGGTGCCTGGTACATAGTGGGCACTTCATAAAGGCTTGTTGACTGACTGTCAGTAAAAATCAATCAGCTCTTGTTTTGGTAGAATCTGAGTTGAAAACACTTTTGAGACCATCTAATCAAACTTTTTTTTTCTTAAATCTTCATCTTCTGTCTTAGTAACAACCCTAATTCAGGAGGGCAAGGGCTAGGCAACTGGGGATAAGTGACTTACTCAGGGTCACACAGCAAGAAAGTATATGAAACCATATTTTAGCCCAGGTTCTCCTGACTCCAGACCTGGTGCTCTATCCATGGTGCCATCAGTGGCATCAGGCCCTCAAACTTTCCATTATAAACAGGAAACTTCTTTATAGCTTCTCTGATAGGTGAGCATCTGACTTCTATTTAAACATTTCCAGGAATCTGGAACTGACTACTTTACATTTTTAAATTCCAACTGTTAGAGACAGAGACAGAGACAGACAGAAAGACAGAGACACAGAGAGAGAGAAAGAAAGAGACAGAGACAGACAGAGAGACAGACAGAAACAGAGAGGCAGAGAGAGACAGAGACAGAGGGAGAAAGGTTCTTTGTTTTTATCCCTAATCTGCCTACTTGTCATAGATCTACATTTGGAAGAAAGTCCAGAAGCCATCTAGTTGAACCCCTTTGTTCTGTCCTTGAGTCAGTTAGTCATCAAGCATTTATTAATCTCTTTCTATGTGTAATGGGTAGCCAGGTGATGTGGTAGATAGAGCTCTGGGCCTGGAGTCAGGAAAATTGTAATTCAAATATCATCTCAGATATTTACTAACTATGTGACCCAGGGGAAGTTATTTAACCACCGTTTTCTCAACTGTAAAATGGAGATAATAATAGCAACTACCTCACAGGGTCATTTTGAGACTCAAATGAGACATTTGTGAACCATAAAGCACATAGTAGGCACTTAATACACACTTGACTACTTTATTCCTTCCATCTAACTGTACTATCATTTCTTCATATTATTCACAGAAAACATAATGAGTGATTTTTGTCAGATATTTAGCTGAAGTCTAGCTTTTCTATATCTGTAGATAGCCTGATTTTATTGTCTTATAATACTTTCAAAAAGAGGTGTAAGTTGGAAGGAATCCCAGTGGCCATCTACTACCATCCATACCTGAACAAGAATTCCCTCTGTTTTAACTGCTTGAACACATGGGCCGGTGGGGATATTATTGGGGATGTAGACACTACAGGATAACTCTAGTCCAACTGTCAATAATATAGAATTAGGTCTTAATCAATGATACATGTAAAACCCAGTGGAATTGTGTATCAGCTAAGGGGGGTTAGGAGGGTTTGGGGAAGAGGGAAAGAACATGAAACATGTAACTATGGGAAAATATTCAAAATAAAAATTTAAAATAAAATAAAATAAAAAGAATTCCCTCTGTTTGGAGAGTTAAAAATTTTCTCTACTGAGAGGTGAACCCTCTACCTCTTAAGGCAACCTATCCCATTTTCAGATAACTGGTTTAGGCAAGTATTTCCTTATGTCAAGTCAAAATCTTCCACTTTTCATCTTCCAACATAGTATTCTATCTTCTAGACCTATTGTAACCATTATTTTGTCTTATTTTCTCTCGTGTCTGTCTTTAGAAAAGGCGAAAAAGGAAAGGCTTTAGGGTAATTGAGTTCCTATGAGTCATCCACATATCTTAATTCTACCACCAATCAATCATTTATTTTATTCCACTTTGCCCTTCTCTTCATCTTACTCATGCCTGTGCATGCCAATCATGCCTGTGCGAAAGTCTTCCTACCCTATAATTCTATGTACCAGCCCTTTTCAAGTGATCTCCCCCATTGATAGTGTTCTGTAAATAAGTTTTAGTCCAGTGTTAACTCCCCTAGACAATATTAACATTTTAACCACTTCTCAAACTTGTAGCCTGTGGAACCAACCAACATCACATGCAGCTAAAGAAAAGGAAAAACACAAGGAAGGAAGAGGTGGTGGTAACATTATGTATGTGACATCGCACATTCCCTCAGTAGGTTCAAAGTATCTCTGGTCGCTACTCCTTCGTGACACATCAGTTTGATAAGCATTGTGGAACTTGATCCAACTGCTCTCCCAGTGCTGAAATCCCTTCTTCTAGACTTATGACCAATGGACGTCCAGCCTTGTCCTGAAGAATTCCTGTGATATGATTATTATTCCATAGTTGGAAAGCTTAGTTATTAAACATTGGTATACGGAGTGTTTCAGGAGGACTATCACGTCTGGTGTGAAGGCTTGCCCAGCCCTTTTCAGAGCTGATCATCCACCTTTGGTGTCTACTTGTCACTCAACTATAGACTTGTGGCTCCAAAAAACTGTAGCATGCATGGTGGCTACATTCTGGTAATTACATTAAACCAGATCGAGGGTAACCAATAGTCCTCACACCTGTCAGTGAGCTGGGAAGGGGGAGGTATCTACCCCAAGGATGTAAAGACTTTCCCTAGTAGAATGAACAGATAAGATCAATTTGTCCCAGTGCCATGAAGGAGGCTGAAGCAGGCAATGTGGAGCACTTAGAGCTTGGTCAGACATCAAAGAAGCCAAGGTTATCCACTGCATCCCAGGCCATCACCAGTCATCCTGACTTTTATCTTGCCAATGACAGTAGAAGAGTGAGACTGGTGACTGTGCAACTCTGTCTCACTTAAATCCTATTCACTCACGAGTTAAGATAACACCTCTTGATATCATTGGTCCTTTTTGAAAATGAAGGATAAACAAGTTGTTAAACAGCTCTTCTATAGTTGGGACTGAAATTTGCTTTTCATTAATTTCTATAAACTGGCCATAGTCATGCCCTATAGACTAACCCAAAAGAAATCTTCTTCTGCTTCCATATGTTTTGTTGCAGAATGATAGCTAATATTTATATAATATATAATGCTTTAATGTTTGCAAAGAACTTTACATATATTTTGCTTAATCATCACAACTTCTAAGGTAGGTACTATTATTATCTCCATTTTACAAATGAAGAACCTGAGATAAAGAGAAGTTAGATGGCTTGGTTAGGGTAACACAACTGATAAGCACTTGAGGCAGAATTTAAACTCAAGTCTTTCTGACACTCATTCCAGTATTCTATCTACCATGCCACCTGGCTGCTTTCAAGTCCTTGAAGATAGTGATCATGTCTCTGTCCTTTGTTTTTTACTTTTTCCTAGCTAAACATGGTCACACCCTTCAACTATACCTTATATATCATAGTATCTAGATTCCTTCTCACCTTCATAGTCCTCCTCTGGACCCTGCAGTCTTACAGTGGTATTTCTAGTAATTCACTCATAAGAGAAATTTTGAAAGATGTAAAAATCTCATCTTGATGAAGGTCATTTTCAAAGTAGAATCTTCTTTACAAAGTTGTCTGTGAACTAATTGCCTCACAGAGTTGCTATACAGGAGGTGAGAGCTTCATAAATCTTAAGAGACTATCTAAATGAAAATGGTCATTAGCCTTGCCCTTATTATAACTTATTGGCCTGCCTCAGTTCATCCGGAACTTTTTAATCCTATTCTCTGAGTTTCATGCCACTGCTATATTTATCTCTGGTTATGTGCTCTTTTAAACAATTTAAACTTAAATTTGCACTAAGACTTTTTAGACACTTTGTATATGTGATTTTTAGATCTGAATTCATCAGAGAACTCCCTGTATTACCACATTTAAATCTTTAGATTCTTCCATTCTCCAAAATTTCCATGAACCAAATCCTCCTTAATTAAGTTCAGAACAGCAATTTACCTCCTCATTTTCCCTATCTACTATAATACAAAATTGTCACTGAGGCAAGTTGAAAATTTTTCTGATTCTTCAGTCCTGTATTTGGATGCTGGAATTCCCCATGACTATTCTCTCTCTTGCATCAGCTCTATCTTCCAGATGACTATGAGGTATGTATCATATGCCTGTAATGATACTACCTCTTTGTCTTCACCCAAATGTCCCTTTCCATATCCTCTCAGGTTCATGAATTGATATCCAGATATAGAGGTTCTGGTGTGTTTTTGTGGAGCAAGATATACTTTTCCATTACCATATGATAGTCATGTGTTCCAACCTGTTACGAACCAGCATGCTTATGAGATTATATATATAAATATATATATTTCCTTGAGTTGACATTTCTGTTTCATTTTATCTATTACTCATATAGACTTGAATGATCATAAGCATTATTTTCTCCCTTGTCATTTTCTCCCAGTAATTTCTTTCTTTTTTATTTTGTTTTTTTTTAAACCCTTAACTTCTGTGTATTGGCTCCTAGGTGGAAGAGTGGTAAGGGTGGGCAATGGGGGTCAAGTGACTTGCCCAGGGTCACACACCTGAGAAGTGTCTGAGGCCCGATTTGAACCTAGGACCTCCCGTCTCTAGGCCTGACTCTAAATCCACTGAGTTACCCAGATGCCCCCTCTCCCAGTAATTTCTGGGTACTTCTGCTGCTGCTCTTATCTCTAGGTCCTCCATGAATTATCTGGTTTGACTGGGGCATTTCTCCTTTCCTCAAATGAAAAAAAAATCCTAAGAAATCATGAGCTTCTTTTACATAAATAAATCTTTGGCACTTGGTGGGGTAGGAGATGAAGAGAAAGAAAAAAACAGCTTGTATTATGTAATAATTATTCACAATTGTTAAAAGTGACAATTGTGCAATAATACAATTAATTGCTGTTGTTTATCGGTGTAGCACATTATATTTATGTGACACACCATATTTTTATTAGCTACTCCTGATTAGTCCTTAGGAGTCTGGCATTGTTTTTGTCTACCCCTGGTTACAGGTAAGGAAACTGAGGTATGAAGAAGGTTTGGGTAGTAATATTAATAGTAATGTAGCAGTAGTGGGAACAATAAAATAACAATAACATTTACATGGTGTGTTCTGGTAGGTGGTACAGTGGATAGAGTATAAAGCCTAGAATCAGGAAGACTCATCTTTCCAAATTCAAATCTGGCTTCAGACAATTTACTGGCTATGTAACCCTGGGCAAGTCACTTAACTCTATTTGCCTCAGTTTCCTCATCTATAAAATGAGCTGAAGAAGGAAATGGCAAAGCACTACAGTTTCTTTGCTAAGAAAACCTCGAGTTGGATCATGAAGTATTGGGCACTGCTGAAACAACTGAACAACAATTAACTATTTAAAGTTTACAAAATGTTTTCTCCACATTAACTGTGGGAATATGGGTAGAAATTGAGACTATACTTGTGATTCATTGTTGTATGGAATTCCTGAGTGAAGAAATTCTCTCTACAGATGTAAATCAGCATCTTCTCTGCAATTTATAGTCTGAGAGAGTTGCCTGGAGTGCTAAGAGTAAGAGACTTGCCCAAGATCAAGCAGCCAGTATGCATATCAGGCAGGACATCTTGAAGATAACTTTATATCCACAATGCTTCACTGCCTCTTTAACTTTATTGAAAAGGGAAGTAAAGCTATGATATCCATTTTACAAATAAGGAAAGTAAGGTTCATGGAAGTTATGACTAGCTCAGAAGCATATAGTTAGGAAGTCCCAGACCTTGGCTTCAAATCGAAGTCTATTCCTTTCCTCTACATTCCCAAGATCACATAATAAGCTAGGATCAGAGCTGAGCTTAAAATTTCCAGACCCAAAGTTCCAAATTTCTAATATAGATTAGTCAAGGGTAATATCTCTAAACTGATATTCTTACTCATAGTATCTTTTTTAATTCCTGCTAGGAAGATCAATTAAACATGAGAGAAGTAGATGAACCAGAGGGTGAGACACTGGGATCCATCACTCCAAAAAGTGACCAGGCCCTGCTTCTGGAGGTCAAGAGGACCCACTTGGTCCAGAGGATTGAAGATGTAGAATGGGAACTGTCTCTCCTTCTTCATCTTGCAGATCCCAGAAAGCATGCACGACAGGGCCAACTGGACCGCCATGCCAGTTTAGACTTCCTTCCCTTGCATTAGGGAGAATGTAATTTTCATCTCCAGGTGACATCTTCCACATGAAAGATATGATTGGATTCCCTTGGAGATAAACACCTTTCTAAGAGAGCTTCAACTCAAGAAGGTCTGCAAGTTAGAAGCACCTCAAACATATCAAGAAACAAGCAGAAGAGGGAAGAGAAGACTTCTTTACAACATACTGCACCTATTTGTTCATATAGCAATCTCTACTCATATTTTGAGCATCTAGGTGGTGCAGTAGATACAACACCAGCCTGCAGTTAGGAAGACTAATTTTCCCAAGATCAAATCTGGCCTCAGACATTTACTAGCTATGTGACCCTAGACAAGTCACTTACCACTGTTTGCCTCAGTTCTTCATCTATAAAATGAGCTGGAGGAGGAAATAGCAAACCATTCGAGGATCATTGCCAAAAAATGAGGTGTGATGCTGGAGGGTGGGAATTTTCTATCTTCAGTAGATCAGTTTGAGAGGCAAGGTGACCTTCTGGACAGAGAATTGGCTTTGGAGTCAAGAGGAATCGGGTTCAGATTGCAATCTGGACACTTACTAGCTATGTGACCTCAAGTCAGTTACTTTGTCTCTCTGATCTTCATCTGTAAACTGAGGACAATAATAGCACCTCCATCATAGAGTTGTTATGAGGAAAAAATGAAATTGTGTCTATAAAATATATTATAAACTTAAAGCACCTATAAAAGTGTAAACTGTCATGATTTAACTGTGTTGTCATCAATGTGGGCACCCCCTGTAAGAATACAGATCACAACCTATCCAAGTTTTCTTATAGAAGAGCAACTCTTATAACCAAGCCATCCTATGAATCCTCAGCAGCAAGTGGGGAGGTGGGATGGGGGACAAGGGGAGAACTTCCAGTAGGTGCTAAGAATAAAGATAAAAAATGCCGGATCCCAATCTTTCACGGACTCAGATATACTAAATAGCTCAGATATAACATAATAATGACTGTTCTGTTGACAAGAACCAATGAGATTCTGAGAGGTGACTTTAGAGCTGGGCTGCATGGATCCATGTTCCATTCTTAAAATGCCACAACCTAGTTCCCTGGTGTTCCTCATCCTGGCCTTATACTGAATGCCACCTTCAGTGCATTGGCCTAAGGAGATATGAATTGCACATGGAAAGGAGGAATTAAATTCCACAAGTAATGACTCCAGTGTGAGACCTTCATTCTCCTGGGCAAGGGTCCTCTTGGTAGGTGCCCAATACCCACTGAGAACTTCCCTGAAAGCACCTGGCTCCAAGGATGGAGAGAGTTTGGGCTGGTGGAAAGGGGAAAGCATACAAGGCAGGAGTGGGGATAAAAACAATCTACATTCCTGGCCCTCACAAAAGGAATTAAGGAGGAGCTAGTTCAGGAAGAGAAAACCTCAAGGGGAAGTGGAAGGGAAGAATAACAGTTCCTATGGTGACTAGAATTCCTGGGGTTCCCCCTGTTCAGAGTGTCATTTCCTCTCGCCCAGGTGGCTCTTGCTCATCTCCCAGGTGTGCCAGGTGATGCCCTTGGCCCCCAGCCAGACAGTTGTTGGTATACGCAGCCCCAGCAGCAGAGAGCTGTGGCAAAGCCCCTCCAGTTCTGATCAGGGACCCCGCTTCTCAAAGCAAGCCATGTCTGGGCCCTGGAATCTTGCCAACCTGGGCAAATGTTTACGAATACTTCTCCATGGAGCAAGGAATCCAGGCAAGGAATCTGGCAAACAAAACAAACCAATGAGCACAAAGGATGGGGGCCAGGCAGGGCAGCTGCCGTTACTGCTTTTTCTTTCCCGAGACTTGCCCATTTCCCCAAATGTCTTCTGGGACCCTTATCTGAGTTTCTAAGCTCCCCCTGCCTGCTGCCCATGGACCCAGCACTTAGGGTGAGATTTCTCTTACACTAGTCTTCCTCATCATTACTGCCACCCTCAAGGACTCCCATAGCAGAGTTCCAGACCACTGTCCCAACAAGGTACAAGGGTACTGCTAGGAAGACAGTTGCAAAATAGTTGGACTGCACGGATCAAGTCTTTGCCTGATGTCTTTGGTTTGAAGAGGCTGACCACAACCCTAAGACTGGGCTGATCTTGAGCCAACTTTGTCCTTCCTAAACCATCTATCAAAATGTTTATCACCGTTCTTTATGGAGGTGAGTGGAATTCCCTCTCTTCTAACTCTTCTTCTTTTAAAAAACCCAAGTATCCATTCTAAGACAGAAGAGTGATAAAGACTAGGCAATTTGGGGTTAAGTGGCTTGTCCAGGGTCACATAGTTAGAAAGTATCTGAGGCCAGATTTGAACTCAGGTCCTCCTGATTCCAGGTCTGCCTTTCTATCCACTGAGCCACCCAACTGCCCTTTTGCTACTCCTTTTCTAAACTTCCTTACACCAGCAGCAAGTACTTGAGGAGGGCAGCTGGAAGGTGAGGTGAATTGAGCTTTGAGTCTGGAGTCAGGAAGATCTACATTAAAATCTAACCTTACTAGCTATGTGACCCTTGGCAAGTCACTTTATCCCATTTGCCTCATTTTCTCATCTGTAAAATGGGGACACACTGGAGTAGGAAATGGCAAACCAGTATTCTTTGCCAAGAAAACCCAATGGACAAAATCTATAGGGTCAGACACGACTGAACAACAACAACAAGGGCCTTGAGAACAGTTCACATAGAAAACCATCCTATAATGGATCGGTGTTCAGTAGGAAGAGTTGGTACATAGGCTGGATCGACATGGAGAGTGCAGACCCAATTCTAACCCAGGATAACAATTAGGCAGCTCTGTAGCCCAGCAGATAGAGAGCTGCTCCTTGAGTTCAAATTCTCAACCTCAAGCTGCTCGTTTCCTCATCTGTAAAATGGATTTAATAGCATCTACCCCAAAGGGCCACTGTGAGGACCAAATGAGGTACCACATGAAATCCTTTGCAAACTTTAAAGCTTTACATAAATACCAGCTAATATTAGTATTGTTATTAAAAATACGGTTCTGACCTTCTCACACAAAAGGGCTTTTTGCTAGTTATATTCCCCACAATACATCACTCATTCTGTGCCCATAGTCCTTATGCAGACTCTTTATTAGCTTTTATTTTCCACTGTCCACAGGGAAATATGTTGCTAGCCCAGAAGTAAGTCAAATGGAAACTGGATAACTACACCCCTAACCCACCACACCATTACCCATAAACACACAGCCAAAAGGTTCCACAACACTCCTGCATTCAGCCCTGCTGTGGGAGCTATTTGATAGGAAAAGAGGAATACCAGAGGCCCATGGGTTATGGAATCAGAAAATATTCTAACTGAAAGAGACCTCAGAAATCCTCTAGCCCAAATCCCTCCTATAGCATGGAAGCAAATTAGGGCCAGGGAAAGAACGTTTCCTAAAATCACAGAGACAACTAGTAGCAAAGCCAAGGCTGGGAGCCCTGGTTTCTTCATTGCTGAGCCATTATTGTCCTTTTTGCTTGCCCAGAGTTAAACCAAAGTAATCTCAAGGATAATCTGGATGACTCAGGAGATGCCTGTGTGGTTGCTCTCCCTGTGATCCGACTTCCTTACTCTTCCCTATATGACACCTCCCTCCCCCAGTTTTCCTTCTCTCACCTCCTACTCCATCTCCATCTGCCAAGCCCAAATGACAAAGCCCAGACTGAAGCAACTCTTCCCATCATTGCATAGGTATGTATCCTCCATGGAAGTGCCACGAAGAACAAAATTGGGAGTGGAAAAGCTCTGCCAAGGTTCTGCCTCCCACACCATTCCTTTCTGAGAGAGGCCAACTTCTCTAACCCTTTTGCACGTGTCGGCCTCCCATGGGTAGAATGGTCTCCCTCTTCACTGCATCCCTGGTTCGGGGGCCTCTCGTAAATGAGGCTTTCCTGATCTGCCTCAGCCATAAATTTTCTCATGACCTTTTCTTATTCTCATCTTTATATAATTCTCATCTTATACATAGATTACATTCACTTGTGTGTGTGTGTGTTACATATCTCCCCCCCTTCTCCAGTACAGTGCAAGCTCCCTGAGATCAGAGTGACCTTTTTTTAAGATTCGCAAAGCACTTTCTCCTCCTTTTTCTTTTTTCTTTTAATCTTTTCTTTTTTCCAATTACCCATGAAAACAGTTTTAACCTTCATTTGTTTATGATTTTCAATTCCAAATTCTTTCCCATTCTCTTTCCCCACCTCCCTACTTAAGAATGCAAGCAATTTCATAAGAATTATACATGTACAGTTATGCAAAACCTATTTCCATATTAGTCTCAGGGTAATTTTTTTTATAACCATTACCTTCTTGGTCTTGCCAAGAAAACCCCAACTCAATATAACCAATTGATTCTAAGACAGAAGAGAGGTATGGGCCAGGTAATGGGGATTGAGACTTGTCCAGAGTCACATAGCTAGAAAATGTACAAGGTCCAATTTGAACCCAGGACCGTCCATCACTATGCCTGACTCTCAATTCACTGAGCCTCCTAACTACTTCCTTAGGGTGATTTAAAAAAAAAAAATTCTTTGTTTCCTCCAAAGCCTCACATATTTAATAAATATTCATTGAACTGAATTTCAAGGCTTGAGATGGACTCAAGGATCTCTTCAGAAAAACTGTCTAGGGGGGCAGCTGGGTAGCTCAGTGGATTGAGAGCCATGCCTAGAGACCGGAGGTCCTAGGTTCAAATCCGGCCTCAGACACTTCCCAGCTGTGTGACCCTGGGCAAGTCACTTGACCCCCATTGCCTACCCTTACCACTTTTCCACCTATAAGTCAATACACAGAAGTTAAGGGTTCAAAATTAAAAAAAAAAAAAAAAAAGAAAAAAAAAAAAGAAAAACTGTCTAGGTTTCCTCTGGCTTATCATAGGATTAGATTTCAGAGCCTCTCCTGCCCCCTCCCCTGGCAGTAAAACAATAAAACGCCACTAGAACAATAACAGTGACCCTCTCGCTCCTCACCTATGAACCCAACTCATGAACAAGAGCATTGCCACTTTAACCCCTGTACTGGGACCTAATCACAGCCTCAGACTTCTTCCTGCAGATCATGAAAAGGCCCTGTTTAATTCTCACTGCAAAGTACAGGTGCTGTTGAAGTGTATCAAGCAGCGTTGTGGCTGTGAACCTGAAGGTAAGCTGAATTTGATGCTCAGGCATTCGCACTGGGGTGGCCACCCTCCCACTGACCACTTTTTTCCTTCATGCCTCCATGGGATGACCTAGCATTGAGGGGGCTAGCTTAGTTGCAAGATAGAGACGACTTCTTTAGGTCCCTTCCAACTCTCCAGATTTAACAGAAATTTAGGACAATCAATCCATCCCCTTCTCATAAGCATCTTCACCAGACTGGGTCAGGGATTTCCTCCATAATCCAAGAGCAGGAGCTACAAGTCATGCCAGAGAGAAACTGGGGTGGTTAGTGGGCACCTATTCCTTCTTAGAATTCATCAGGTTGATGGAAACTCCTCTTTAAGAAATGGTCCAACAAGCAGCTCTAAGCAAAATACATTTCATGGCTCACTTATTCCCACAGTGTTTCTCTGCGGCCAATTTTCATCTACAAGAGTCAGGGTACCCCAGTGGACAGAGAGCTGAACTTGAAGTCAGGAAGGTCTAGATTCAAATCCTGCCTCACATATTAGTTTCCTCATCAGTAAAATGGGAATAAAAATAGTGCCTACAGATATCTAGATAGCATAGTGAATAGAGTGCCAGGCTTAGTCAGAAAAACTCATCTTCTGAGTTCAAATCTGGCCTCAGACACTTACCAGCTGTGAGAACCTGGGCAAATCACTTAAACCCTTTTTGCCTGTTTCCTTATCTGTAAAATGAGCTGGAAAAGAAAATGGCAAACCACTCCTGTATCTTTGCCAGAAAACCCCAAATGGGGTCATGAAGTCAGACACAATTGAAAAATGAATGAACCTGAATAATAGTATCTACCTCCTAGGGTTGTTGTGAGGATAAAAAGAGATAATGTATGTAAAGCATTTTGCCAATCTTTAAACAATCTTATATATAGGTGAGCTATCATTACTGTTATTATCTCTCTTTTACACAAAAGTTAAAAATAGATAATGATATTATCCTGGCCCAGGCACAAGGATGACTCATATATAAGAAAAGACAACACAGGCTCAAGCTACAAGAAAAATAACATGGACCCAAATACAGAGAAATAGTATAGACACAGATATAAAGAATAAAACCAAGTAAAAAGAAAGACTCTCATTTTCTGATCTCCTATCCCATCCCTGTGCCTAGCTAAGCCTATATAGCTCAGAGGGGAGCTTTCCTATGAGAGGATCTCCAAAGTGTGTGCTTTGGAATTAAGCTGAACGTGTAGGTGGCCTGGGAGGAACCCCATCCATCAGGCTATTTAGAAGATCTGCTTCAATAATGAGGGAAATCTGAAGTCCCCCATTAGCCAGTTCCTCAGCTCATCACCTGTAAATTAACTCCTACTCCTCTATTGGACTATAGGAATGGTTGAACTGGCAGACAAGAATGGTCAACTGAAAAACCTTCTCCAGTTCCCCCAACTCTATGCTTCTGAGCTGCTGCAACCTCGAGAAATCTATATTCCTGTCGCTGTGACACGTATGTATCATCCCAGTAATACATCCACTCCAGGAATGGTGTGAAGGATTGGTTTGGGGAGAGGTTGTCTTAGAGCCTGGGGATCAGCAGAGAGTTTGAGATGAATTTCCACTCCATGGCCTTTAGGCGAGACAATAATAATAAATATTATTAATAAATATAATTAACAAATAATAATCAATAAACCTAAATCTTTGTAGCTATTGCTTCTCCTTTTCCCATAAAAAGGAATGCTCACAGGCCTTTTCCAGGAAGCTGCCAAGTCTTATAGCATCTCTTCATCTCCTGACTAGGGCAATACATGTTTTCCAAGGTGTGTCACTGCATTGGGCTTGGCCCTCCCAACTGTAGCCATATACTAGGGAACCGCTGATGAATAAGCAAGTGAAGGAGGGAAGGAAAGAGTGAATGAATAAATGAATAAATTTCCTTTGCCCCACCAGGACATGAAGGTTCATCAGAGCCAGTACTTGTGCCACTATTAAAGGATCATGAAGTTTTTGATTCTAAGTTTTTAGGTGAGTGGATCCTCTGAGAAATACCTCAGAAATGTTTCTTGGAAGAAAGGATTAGTTCTAGGTATGAAGAGAAATCTGACACATACAAAAACACACAAATATTTATTTCCCCAGATATTTGTATAGCACTTTGTGGTTTACAGAGCATTTTATCTATATTAGCTTATTTGATTCACAATATCTGTATGATACTATTCTGATGCCTCAGAAAAATAAATTGCATTTATAGTTTTAATTAATTAATTAGCTTGATTGTTACATTAAAATTCCCAGGGAACTCTCTCCCTTCTTTCCTCTCTCCCCTCCCTGAACTAGAGAAGGCATCATTTAACAAAAAGATAAATGTACATGTAAAATTATTTCTTATTGCTTATTTCTATTTATTAGTTTTTCTCTAGAGATAGACATACATAAGTCATTCTTCAAGCAATATTTCTTTTGTATATAATATTATGTTGGCTCTCTTGTTTCATAACTTCACATAGGTCTTTCCATTTTTAATTAACCTGTTCATTATTTCTTATGATGCAGTAGTATTCTATCACCATTATGTGCCACAACTTATTTATCCACTCCCTAATTGATGGGCCTCTCCTCAGTTCCCAGTTTTTGATACCACAAGGAGAGCCGCTATAAATATTTTAGAAAATATATATATTTTAGAAAATTTAGAAAATTCCTTTATCCCCTGATCACCTTAGGAAAAAAAAATAATAGTGATATCACTGGCTCAGAAGGTATATGCATCATTTTATAACATTTTGGACACAATTCCAGGTCATCCTCCAAATGATCTGATCAGTTTGCAGTTCCACCAATAGTGATTATGTCCCCATTTTTCCACATTCTCTCAAACATTTGTCATTTTGTCCTTTTATCATCTTAGCCAATCTGACAGGTATGAGATGACATCTCAGAGTTGTTTTGATTTTCATTTCTCTATTCAGAATAGTATCATAATTTAGAGAATTTTTCATATAGTTTTATATAGCTTTGATTTCTTTATCTAAAACCTTTTCATCATATTTTTTGACATTTATCATCTGGGGAATGGTTCACATTCTCATAAATTTAACAAAGTTCTCCATATATGTTAGATATGATACTTCTATCAAAAAAATCTATAAATGCTTTTCTCTTTTTCTGCTTTCAATCTAATCTTAGCTATATAAGTTTTATTTGTAAAAAAAACTTTTTTAATTTAATGTATTCAAAATTATCCATTTTATACCTTACAATGCTTTTCATCTCATTTACTCATAAATTTTTCTCCTATCCATAAATCTGATAGATAATATGTTACCTATTATTCTAATTTGCATATGATATCTCCTTTTACACCTCATATATCCATTTTAATTGTATCGTGGTAAATGGTTTAAGATATCAGTCTATACCTAATTTCTGCCAAACTGCTTTCCAGTTTTCCCCAAAATTTTTTATATAATGAATGAATTCTTATCCCCAAAACTTTAAGGTTTTCTGAGTGCATCATAGATGTTATTTCATGTAAACCTCACAACAACCCTGGAAGATAAATGCTGATCCTATGTCTGAGGCTTGGCCTAAGTTCAGGTTTGATCTACACTTCAGGAAGAAGTAAAAAAGAGAAATCAATGACTTATAAATTATACAGATTTGAAGCCTTACATCACTAGCTCATGAACTGTTTCTTCAAGAAAAGAACCAGTAGGCATGAAATACGGAAAGCATAAAAATAATATCATAAAAGTAAAAAAATACTTATATCTAGAAGACAAGAAAAGGTTCATTATTTATATGGGTATTATCCTTGAATCAACTGTCTATGTAAAGTCAAACCACTAATTTGTCATAGCAAAAATTAGTATTGGGTTTTTTTTTGTTAAGAGAAAAAATAGCAATGCCATATATTCAAAACAACAGTCTTAAGCTATTTTTTAAAATAGTTAATGAAAAAATGGGAAATTATAATAATTTTATATAGAGGTTTAATCATTATAAATTAATGAGATTAAAAAGACAGCAAATATTATAACCAAAGGCAACCCTACTTTAGTATATAAATTCACTCATAAAATCTTGCCAAAATAATGATGGATATAAGATGTAACATTTCATAAAGCAAAGAAAGTCAATGGATGGTAAGAACTAGTTTAAAGAAACCTTGACAAAAGACCCAACTAAACAAAGTCATCCCAAGTACATTTAAGGAGGAAATAGGACGACAAAGAGATGAAAAAGTGGAAAAGATCTGCAAAGATTTTTTTTAATGTTTTCAACATTGATATAACACTGGGGCTTCTGCACTTAAACTTCAAAATCATAATCCTTGATGTGCTTTTAAGTGAGATCAAAATGGTGCTAACAGGAACAAAGATGTGAAAAGAAGTCAGGTTGTTTGTTTAAAAGGGATAAATCTCTGGGAGGGACATTGGGAAATGTAGATGATATGATAACAAAAGATATCAAGAAATAATTATTTTTAAAAAGAAAAGAAATATACACAGAGAACAATGGGGGTGACAGAATGGAAAAGAGGGCTACATTTGGATTCAGGAAGAACTGAATTTCAAAACCTACCTCAGGCACTTGCTAGTTGTGTGATCCTAGACAAATCACTTAATCTCTATCTGCTTCAGTTTCTTTACTTATTAAATAAGGATGATAATAGTACCTTCCTCCCAGCATTGTTGCAAAGATAAAATGATAATATTTATAAAGCATTTTGTACACCTTAAAGCACTATGTAATGCTACCAATTATTATTATTGTCCTATAATCAATGAGGATCTTTGAAGAAGGTTAATGAAATATATCATCAGGAAAACATAGGATAAAAGGACAAAGCAGGATGTTCACAGGTCAAGGGAAGGGATGATAAGTGGACAACCAGAGTATCACACAGTGTCTCAATTTCAAGAGGAAGGGGCATCTAGGTAGCTCAGTGGATAGAGTACAGGCCTGGAGATGGGAGGTCCTGGGTTCAACTCTGACCTTGAACACATCCAAGCCATGTGATCCTAGGCAAGTCACTAAACTACATTACATAACAATATAGAAGTAGCACTGGTAAGTGTGCCACCATATCCAATAAACACTAGGAAGGGAAAACTGTCTATAAGCTGTCCACCAGATACAGGCACTTCCCACTACCTAGGTTTGCCTTGATTGATATCTCCAAGCTTCTTCAAATCCCAAAGATTCCCAACTTATAGAATCACTGCTGGCTGGACCACTTCTCCAAAACCTCTACTCACCAGCACTGCCAGTTCTCTCTCTCTCTCTCTCTCCCCCTCTCCTTCTCTCCCTCTCCCTCTCCTCTCCCTCTCCCTCTCCCTCCCTCTATCCCTCCCTACCTCTTTCCCTCTCTCTCTCTCTCCAGCTCTATTCCAAAACAGAAGGTTCAAAGCTGACAGCCAAACAAGCCAAACTCTCACCTTTAGCTATTTAGTACTTATCTTAAATTTCTATTCTATTCTATAAATTACTCATTATAACTAATTGCCTAGCCCTTACCACTCTTCTGCCTTGTTAATATCGATTTTAAGACAGAAAGTAAGGGTTAAAACTTTTTTCAGGAGGAAGTTAGATGGGTCTCCAGCATGCTAGATGGGCTCACTGGGCCAGACTTATAGAAGGAAGCAGAGAGGAGTAGCACAGGGTAGGCAAGCATGGCTGGGTTGCAGCTTACATCAAACCATGAAATCAGTGAGATCATTGCTATTTGAACATCTGAGAGTGATTTACAGTTGTCCTGTGTGATAAGAAGGCTATTATTATCTTGGATTTACAAATGAGGAAATTGAAGCACAAACTGAAATAGATACCTGAATTTTCCTGGGGGCAAATTGATAACAGCAATCAAAGCCACATTCTGGGTGACACAAGCCCTGAATGCCTAAAACACTCCTCATCTTTTTTGTGGGCTCCAAAGACATGTGTATGAGTAGGAATAGGAAGAACAGATAGAGAAATGAACCATCCTGTTCAGCTTCAGGCTGTTTTCGCCTTAGCCAAGGAAAGCATATTATTGGCCCAGATTGTGTAGAGGGAGATGGCTTCAGAGAGGAAGAGTAGTACATTCCTAGGACCAGAGGATCAAAGATCAGGAGCTCAAAAAGACCTCAGATGACATCTAGTCCCATCTCTCAGTACTGGATAGAACATTGGATTTGGAGTCAAGAAGATCTGAGTTTGAATCCCTCCTCTGACATTTGTTAGTAAGGGACTCTGGGCAAGTCATTTAAACCTCTCAATCGCAAGTTCTTCACTTGCAAACTGGAAAAAATAATAGCACCTACCTCCCAGGCTTGAAATTACTTAAAACAGTTTTCAGACTCTAATGTTCCCGTGTGCAAATGAGCTATTAAACAAATAGGAAGAGATTATGTTTTAGCAAATTAGTAGATAAGACCTAGGTTTGAATCCTGCCTCAGACATTTTTTAATTGTGTAACTATAGGTAGTTTCCTCACCTAGTCTTAATCAGCTTCTTCATCTGTGTAAAATGGACCAGAACTGGACTTGATGGTTTCTCTGGTCCCTTTTGACTCTAAATCTGTAATCTATGATTTATACAGGACTTTTATTTTGAGAAGTTTGAACACTAGACACTCTGCTGAGTAGAGTTGGTCTCTCTTAGGGCTAAACCTTCTGTGAGAGAAACAACTTTTAAAAAACCAATCAATGCAATGTTCTCTTTTCTTAACCATGCCCTGACATACCAGCTAGCTGATAAGCTTCTTAAAAGAAGACACGAATCTTCTCTGCATTCCCACAAGCTCCTTGTCCAGAGCTGACTTGGCCAACTGATTAAAAGCAAGGACTGGAAAATAATTATAGAGAATATACTATGTTCACAAAGTTCCTCAGCACAAAACCACAATAAAAAACAGATAATTTTCAAGTCTTGGACTGAGCTTCATATTCTTGGTCCTTTCCTGCTCTCAGATCTATGATTTTATTTCCATTAAAGTAATCCGAGGAGTCCCACTAGGAACCACTATATATTCTGTTGACCAACATAGGAAGAGCCTGGGGTAAAATACCATGGTGCTTCCTTGACTTCCATCCTATCCTGCTATCTCACTATATGTCTGTACAATGGTTTAGAGCCCAGTATCGTGGCATAGTCTGGTGACTAGCTTCCTTCCCAATGTCATTAACAACAATAATACTTAACAGTTAGGCAATCCTTTATCATCAGAGTGCTGTCAAGGTACAAACTAATTCATCTGCCCAGCCAGCCACTGCCGGGAAGTTGTGGGGCCTTATTGCCTCTGCAAAGCTGAACCTAATTAAAGGCTTTATCATACTGAACACAACATTATTATTGTAGGGCAACATTAGTAAAGGTTTTCAAGTTCTTGGGCCCAAACTGCAACTTCAAGCTGCCTGTGAGCCACCCCCATCATTTCCCCAGAGAGCAGAGGGAGAAAGTGTTCACTTTGGGTGGCTGGACAGAGGGGTGAGGCCTGCAAAAAATGTCCTTGGGTGCTGGGAAGAGGGGGAATGGAGCGGCTTCCCCCATGCTGGCTGGGCACATGTGCCAATATTCACCAATGCTGTTGTAGGAAGACTCTGGCCTTGCTCTCCCAATCTGCACATGCACTAGCTCATTAGGTTCCCAGACCATGATTGGCTACATAATTTGGGGGGGTTACAGTAGCACCCCTGAAGGGTTAGAAGAGTCTTTCAAATGCCATGTGCTTGATTCGTATTAGGGTATTTTCTTCCCAGTATCAATCACTAATGATTAGTGCTCAGTACCACTGAACCAATCAATAATTAGCTATTACAAAGAGATATTTACTGAAAAGACATAGTAAGAACAAAAATAAAGCCATTTCTTTCCATCACATGGTGGAACACTCTCCTTTATACCATCTCAGTTCCTGGGGAAAGTGGAATCAAATTGAAAGCAGCTTCCACAAAGGATTTGCCCCCCATCAAGTTCATTTCTGAATTGAGAATAACCAACAGATAGAATTGCTGCACTGCTGAGCATCTTGGCTGAAGGATTTCAGGCTTAGATGCCAATTGTTCCTCAGGGCTATGCTATTAGACTCTAAACCAGGGGTCAGCAACGTATGGCTCTCAAGCCATATCTGGCTTTTTTGAGGGCCAGACATGGCTCTTTCTGCAGGAGCCATAAAGTCAATTTTTTTTCAGGCACTGTTACAGGAGCGCGCACTGTGGGCACTGTACGGCTCTCATGAAGTTACATTTTAAAAAATGTGGCGTTTATGGCTCTCACAGCCAAAAAGGTTGCCGACCCCTGCTCTAAACTGTGGTCTGGACTCTAGTGCCTAGATTTCTATCAGCGCACTCTCTCAAACTTTCAAGGTCCACAAGGTTGCAGCCCAGTTTGTTCTGTCTCAAATATTCTTTCTCCTAAAGGCAGAAAAGTATAGAAACAACAAAAACAGAAGCAAACCATGCTTTCATAGGCTCGCTAGCAGCATGGGTAGGGATAAAAAGTCCCAAGTCCTCTCTCTCCACCAGAAGACTGATAGCAGCAGTCCTTGCTAGAGGATTTTCAAACATCGGTTTTGATTAGGAGTCATTCTATGCCATCCAGAATGAGTTCTGGCTGCAAAGTGGTCATCTGAAAATAGATGATCCTAGAGAACTCTGGTCCAACCTGGCAAGAAGCAGATGTTACATCCTAGACTGTGACATTCTTGCTCTGATAAACATAGTTGATATGCCTTAAAAATTAGTAAATGTTATCTAAATACCTAAAAAAAAAAATTAGGCCATAGCCAGGAAAGAAAAAGAAAACACCTTGGCTCCATAGTGCCTTTTGAATGTATTTTCAGCTCTGGGTTCAAAGTGAATCAAAAGGTGACTCTTCTTCACATGATAAGCCAACTGGAAACAATAGCTGTTCTTGTTCTGAATTGAGGAGCAGGGCGATTCCACTCCAGGTCATCTTGCCTTCCCAGAAGCAGGGTCCCCAGCCTCTTCCTGTGGAGATAACAGTCAAGTGTATGTCACATGCTCACAAGAGATAAGCTTGGCCAGTCCATTACATTATTTCCTGGGGGAGTCAAAACAGACAGTGAAGGCTCTTTACAGATATTTCCATCGCTCATCTCAAACATATAATGATGACACAGATGGCAGAGCCCTCCCCTCAAAAAATGAACAGCTCAGAGCCTCATATTTCAATAAACATATGCTCAATCTATCTGATCTCTCTGGGCCCCAATTTCCTCATTTGTAAAATGAGATTGGACTATATAACATATATATGCCTGATTTGGAAGAAGATTACTGCATGCAGAGCTATGCTAGGCCCAGGGAAAATTCAAAGCTTAAATTAAAACACAGAATTTCCTCTTGAAGAACTCAGTCTGATATGGTGATTACACAGAGGTAAGACATTTTTATTACCCAGAGTTACATGATAAGTGTCTTAGAGAACTACAAAGTAGCTTGTTGTGGAAGAGCCGAAGGCCAAGCCAACCACCAATGGGAATACCTGGGAAGACTTCATAGAAGAAAAAGCATTTGAATTAGGCTTTAAAGGATGAAGAGGGAAGGTACTGCTGAGATAGAAAGCATGAGTATCATATGGAAGAGGGAAATTGAAGGGTTGTATTCAACAGAGAGAAAATAATGCAATTTGGCTAGAGTATAGAAGACATAGAGGAGTATAGGGGGAGAAATAGTAATATGACCATCTGCAGAAGGCTTCGAATGCCAAGCAAATTATTAGGAACTTTACTCAATGGACAACTGTACTTCAATTCTGAAGCACTGTAATAAATTATTGTTATGTATTCCAATTCTGCACAAACATCTGAGAACTAGTGTTTAGTAATATAAAGAGACCTTTATCAAGGACTTGGGGTTTGAGGGATAGGGGTACCTACTAACTATGCCAAGGAAATCAATGAAAGGATGTTATGTCCTCCTGTGGAGTTGTTGGAGGATTGTAATGTAATGAGTAAGGCAGAAGGAAGACAGTGAAGTTGTACTAGGTGAGCTCCCTGAAACATTCCCAACCATTTAAAGAAAGAGCCAAAAGGGGGATGAAGGATCATTGGAAATTAGTTACTGACCCCATCATCAATGACCAGGAGTTAAAGCACATTTTCGAAGCCCTCGTGGTGAGGGATGGGTGGTGTAAAAGGATGATGTCCGTCAGCCCTGGGCTCTCTTCTCAGTAGGCAGTAGGAACAGTGGTAGAGGGCAATCCCATAGGCCAGCTGTCAGCCAACCAGTATGGGGACTCAGTATGGAAAGGAGAATCATTTTCAGAATGGAAGGAGAGGAGAATCCTTACTAAGAAGAAAAGGAAATGTTTGACTCTTGGCTAGACACTACACAGAGGCAATAAAGAAATTTGCAGGGTGTAAGAAATGTAAGAAAATACTAGGAAGTTTTTGCTGGTTTACATTTGATACCTCTTTGAAACTTTATTTAATGCCCTAAGATTGTGATTTGAATGTTTTTATATTTGGTAGCACTCAAAGTATACAGAACAACTATGTAAAGGTCCTTGAACATATCAAAAGGAGGAAAAAAAGGTCTTCAGCTTCATGTTATGATTGAAAAGGGTGCCTCAGAGAGATATAATCAAAAGAATAGTGTATAGGGAGACATGGACCATGATAGGTGGACTCAAGGGATCAAAAGATCATGACAAAATGTTAGGGCAATCATCCCTATCCATCACCTAGAATTGCTATGGTTGGATTAGACACCTAGAAACAAAGCCAATGGAGCAAATGTTCTGAGATAAAGTTTCCATAGGATCCCAAGAAAGTTCTTTAGGGATGGACCACCAAGAACAAAAGAAAGGCTGGCTCAGATCACCCAAACTGAACCAAAATAGCTCAGGCCAACCTTCCTGGAAGCTAGCCCAGCCCTCCTCTGAAGGAGCAAAAGAGGTTAATATGGTAGACTATATCAGAAGCAGCACCTAAAAGGCACATGGGAATAATGGTGAAGGGAGAGTAGGAATTAGAATATACAGAGAAGTGTCTGGATGCTCTACAGTGCCTGAGGAACAGAGAATCATCTGAGGAAAAAAACTCAGGACAAGGGAAGGGCAATTGAGGTCTTACTTCATGAATGACACTTCTGATAACCCCATGTAGCATACATACGACCCACCTTGGGGACTTCAGACCTTTCTGAGAGCGATCTCAGAATTGGATTTTTGTTTCTCTTTTAAGACTAGGCTTCCCTGTCATACCCAGGCTAGAAATACAGCGGTCATTTATAGGCCTGATCTTCATGCTGATCAGCACAGAAATTTTGGCCAGCTCTGTTTCTGCCCTGCACCAGTTTATGCCTCCTTAGGCTTCCCAGTAAACTTCCTCCCACTCCCAGGAGCTCATCATATTGGGGTCAGACTTAGTGCAGACACAAAATTGGCTTAGCCCACTATAACTCAGAATTCTCAAGATGAAGAAATCCACTACTTCATTCTACATCAATAGTTAGGATAACACATGGACAGTGCCACATCCAGTTAGAAAATTGCTTTTTTGCAGAGATGAAAGATCCCTCTGAATCTTAGAATCATACATTTTAAAAATAAATAGATTATATCAGCATTTCTATTTACCACCAACAAAGTTCAATAGCAAGAGATAGAAAAGGGAATTCCATTTAAAATAACCATAGATAATATGAAATATCTAGGAGTGGGGCAGCTGGGTAGCTCAGTGGATTGAGAGTCAGGCCTAGAAACGGGAGGTCCTGGATTCAAATCTGGCCTCAGACACTTCCCAGCTGTGTGACCCTGGGCAAGTCACTTGACCCTCATTGCCCACCCTTACCACTCTTCCACCTTTAAGCTAATACACAGAAGTTAAGGGAAGAAAGAAAGAAAGAAAGAAAGAAAGAAAGAAAGAAAGAAAGAAAGAAAGAAAGAAAGAAAGAAAGAAAGAAAGAAAGAAAGAAAG
>NC_058132.1:150197044-150260012 GCF_016433145.1 Gracilinanus agilis | reverse complement strand
GTGGGATTGTTATTGTTTTTAACTTTTCTACCTGCTCTTAAAGGGGAACCAGAGTCAGATTACATCTTTACATATGCTTCATTAGTGAGAAGCATTTCTCCCCAGTAGTTGTTTCATTTGATACAGAATGATTGAGTAGGCAGCACTGATAAACACCTGTACCAGGAAATGTGTGTGATGTGCCCTGGCCAGTTTTCCATGAAAAGGTACCCTCCTCCCCCACTACTTACTAATGCCTGCACACAGGTCATGTTATTTTCTATAATCTCCTGATCTCCTACTTAATTTATGTAGCCAAATGGCTTAACCAGCAGGCCAGCAGCTTTCTCTTCTCCTGTTGCCTGACTTGAGAGAGGAAGAGGAAAAAGTATTCTTCCCTGAATTTTTCTCTCTTTATTTCAGCAATTTTCTTAGTGTAAAGGAGTTTTATATGTATGTGTGCAGTTATATCAGTACTATAGTGCCCCACTAAATCTTGTTTTTTGATTAATAATCAAAATAATTTTTATTAATAATCAGCAAAACCATGCAGCACCAGAAGTCACATTAATGTACTTTATTCATCATTGGTTAGCACATAATAACGTTACTAAAAATAGTTCAGAGACTTATTGTACTTTAAAAGTGTTGTTCTTACATAAAATGCACATATTTACTTGTATTCAGTGTTAAACATATTGTATGGCTCTCATGAAATTACATTTTAAAAAATGTGGCGTTTATGGCTCTCAAGGCCAAAAAGGTTGCAGACCCCTGATCTAGAAGAACAAAAAATCAAGAATATCAAGGGAATTCATGAACAAAAACAGAAGGAAGAAGGTCTAGCTGTACCAGATTTCAAAGAGGTAATCATCTAAACAAACTGGCTAAAAAATAGAGTGACTCAATGGAATAGTTTAGGTACACAATACACCATAGTTAATGACATAATATTCTCATGTTTTAATCAATTCAAAGATCCAAACTATCGGGGGAAGAACTCACTATTTGACAAAAACTGCTGGGAAAACGAAGAACAATATGGCAGAAACTAGGCATAAATCAATATATACCAAGATAAAGTCAAAATGGATACTTGATCTAGAAACAAAGAATGATGCCATAAACAAATTAGGGGAACACAGAAAAGTTTACCCATCAGAACTATGGATGAGGGAAGAATTTATAAGCAAACAAGGCATAGAGAACATAATGAAAAATGAAATAATCTTATACATCAAATTTAAAAGGTTTTGAACAAACAAAACCAATGCAATCAGGATTAGAAAAGAAACCACAAATTTGGGGAGGAAATTTTATAGTAAATATCTTTGACAAAGGTTTCATTTCTCAAATATACAGAGAACTGAGTTAAATTTATAAATATACATTCCACAATTTATAAATAAAGCATTCCACAACTGGCAAATGGTAAAAAGGATATGAACAGGTAGTTCACAGATGAAGAAATTAAAACTATTTATAGTTATAAGAAAAAAATGTTCCAAAATCACTATTGATTAGAGAAATACAAATTAAAGTAACTCTAAGATATTACCTCACACCTATCAGATTGATTAATATGGCCAAAAAGGCAAATGAAAATTTTTGGAGCTGTGGGAAAATTGGGACATGAATACACTGTTGTTAGAACTAGAAACTGATAAAAACCATTCTGGGGAGCAATATGGAATCATGTCCAAGGGGCCATAAAACTATACATACCCTTTGATCTAGTATTACCAAATACTACTGGTTATGTGTCTGAAAGAAATAGAGATAAAAGGGAAAAGCCTATTTGCACAAAAAATATTTTTACCAGCTCTCTTTGTAGTGGCAAAAAGTTGGAAACTGAGGAGATGTCCATCAACTGGGAAATAAATGAACAAGTTGTGGTCTGTGGTTGAAATGAAATACTCCTGCTCCATAAGAAATAATGAGTAGGGTGAGTTCAGAAAAACCTAGAAAGACTTATATGATTTGATGCAAAGTGAAGTGAGCAGAGCCTGGAGAACACTACATACAGTAACAGAAATATTGTACGATGATCATCTGTGAAGAATTAAACTATTATCAGCAAAACAAGGTTCCAAAATAACTACAAGTACCTCATGATAAAAAAAATTGATATTCACAACCAAAGAGGGAATTGTTGGAATCTGATTGCAGATCAAAGCACAACATACTTCCTTTTATTTCTTTCATGATGTTTTTATTATATGTGTGATGTGTCTTCTGTCACAGCCTTGGAAATATGGAAATATGTATTGCATGAAAGCACAGATATAACCTACAATAGACCATTTACCACCTTGGGAAGGGCTGAGGAAGAAAGGAATGACAGAATATGAATTGTAAGACATTAGAAAACAACTGAAAAAATTGTTTCTATATATAATTGAAAAAATGTTTAGTAAAAAAATAGATCAATAAATGAGAGATGAAAATGATGGATGAATGAATACATAAATAAGTGAAAGAGTAAATGGATGAGTGAATAGTGAAGTTTTAAAAAGACTATATGGGAACAAATTCAAATTAATGGAATAGGTTCTAAATGGAAACTGAACCAATCATGTATTTCATTCAGTTTGAATCTGACTTAGAGACAGCTAAATAGTGCCATGGTTAGAATGTTGACTTCGATCAGAAAGATGTGAATTTAAATGCTGTCTTAAATACTAGCTGTGTGAACATGGACAGGTCACTTAACCACTTTGTGTATCAATTTTCTTATCTGTAAATAGGGATAATACTAGCATTAGTCACTGTGAGGATCAAATAAGATAATATTTGGAAAGCACTTTCTATTTGAAACACTATAGAAATGCTAGCTGCTGTTGTTATCATCATTTATTATAGACCCTCTGTAAACTATATAGTTTTCCATCTGTTCACTGAAAATAATAGTCCCAACAATGAATTTGACTTGGGGACTAATTTGGAAAAATCCAACAAATAGTGAACAAACATTTGCTAACCCAGGAGGAGAAATAAAAGGTACTGGTTTTAATTCCCTTGTTCTGGATAGAAAGGTGTGTTCAACAGACCCAGCTGGTCAGGATGCCATGTATTTTTGGACTGCTTGGTGTTTCAGCCTTGGAAAAAAGATGCTTTCCTCTAAATGGATGGCCATTGTGACTTTAGCTAACTGAGCTTTAAGACTTGGAAAAGTTCAATTATGTAGGTGCACCACCCTTCCTGATCAGAGCTCTCTGCTGATTCTTTGAAGCTACCCTGAACCCAGCAGGAAACTCCAACTCCCCAGTGTCTGAGAAACAACCAAAATCTGGAAAGACCAAGAGAAAAACTTTGACTACTGAGGGTCTGAGTCGAAAGGTGAGTATCTAACTGGGGGACTCAGCTGACCTTTTCCTTTTCTACCACTAACACGTGCTAAATCTGTCTTTGCTTCTGTTTTAGGCAAACTGAGATCCTTCCTGTATGAGATCATGTGGCTTAAAGAAAAAGAGACCATTTAAGTGAAGAGAAGCAAGATTTAATCTTTCTCATGAGAAGGGGTTACATCCTAATGGTGATGCCCAATGCATGGCTGCAGATACAAGCATTTTAGAGATTCCTGACGCAAACCCCCATCCACTCTTTTCAATACCCCATGGTCTAGAGCGAAACTTAAAATCTAGGCACCAAAGACTACCCAAATAGAAAGCAAAAAGTTATGTAGCATGAGCACACACACACACACACACACACACACACACACACACACACCCCACAGCATGAGTGCTATCACAAGTTCTACCAGGCATGGGTAGGTTATGAAGAAGTAGCAATGTCTTTAGGATAAGAAGGTAGGATATCCTATTGGTTTGCTTTCTTTGAGATAAGAGATCTCTCAGCCCACTGGGCCTATGGCAATAACAAAATGTCCTTGAGATATTATTCTGAACTCCTAAACAGGTTTTCCTTCCCTAATGGAATCCTACCCTGAGAAGAACAAATTAATTCTTTTCTCTCCACACACTTCCCAAGGAGCCACACCTGGCAGCAAGGGACCTAGGGAGAAGTATTAGATTTAGAGTTGGAGGACATGGGCTTGAATTCCTCTTCTGCCACATATTATCTTTGCGACCTTGAGCAAACCCCTTCATCTTCTCTGGGTCTCAGCTTCCTCATCTATAAAATGATTGAGTTGGACAAAAGATCTCTAAGTTCCTATCAGATTTTAACCTTATGAATCTAGAGCAGAGTCATGTCCCTCTTCTGTATGTGGGATGGAGGCACTGTAAAAGAACATTATGGCAACATGTCTACTTTAGCTGGTAGTAAAATGTTTCCATAACAAATACTGAGCTAGAATTGTATTTTTACTGTCACCTCTCCATTATTGACACATGTATTATCTACTTTGTGACTTATTGATAGCAAATTTTTAATTCAAACCTTTCTGTGCCACTGCACATTTATGCACATCTTCTAATGATCTCAGTTTTCTAGCTGCAATTAGTTGACATATATCCGGGAAAAACTAGTGATATGGATATTATTTCAAGAGTTACCAATATCATCTTTTCTTATAGGGATATAAATCATTTGGACTTATTGTTTTTTTGTTTTTTTTTCCCTTCTCTTAATTACCTTTTGGTGATTCTCTTGAGTTCTGTGTTTGAATTTCAAATTTTCTGTTTAAGTCCGGTTTTTTCTTTATGAATGCTTGGAAGTCTTCGGTTTTATTAAATGACCATACTTTCCCCTTAAAAGAATATAGTCAGTTTTCCTGGGTAGTTGATTATTGGTTGTAGACCCCGTTTCCTTGCTTTCTGGAATATCGTATTCCATGCCTTCCAGTCCTTCAGGGTAGATGCAGCCAGATCCTGTATTATCCTAACTGTGGTTCCCTGGTATCTGAATGACTTCTTCTTAGCAGCTTGTAATATTTTTCCTTGGTCTGATAATTCTTGAATTTGGCTATAATATTCCTGGGAGTTGTCAATTGTGGATAAAATGTAGGAGGTGATCTGTGGATTCCTTCAATCTCCACTTTTCCCTCTTGTTCAAGGATGTTGGGGAAATTTTCTTGGATAATTTCCTGTAGGATGATGTCCAGGCTTTTTCTTTTGTCATGATGTTCTGGTAATCAAATAATTCTTAGATTGTCTCTCCTCAATCTGTTTTCCAGATCTGAGGTATTTCATCAATGAGGTGTTTCATATTTAACTCAAATTTTTCATTCTTTTAATTTTGTTTTATACATTCTTACTACCTTGTGAAGTCATTTGCTTCTAGTTGTTGGATTCTAATTTTTAAAGCCTGAATTTCATCCCTGGATTTTTGGTCATCCTTTTCCTTCTGATCTCATTTTCTTTGTAGGTCATCTTTTACCTTCTTTGCCTTGTTTTCAAGTTCATCAATTTTGGCTTTCAAGAGACTATTTTCTTGTTTTAGTTCATGTATTTCCTTTTTCTGATTTTTGAATTGTATTCCAAGTTCTTCCAAAGCCTGTGTTTAATTTGCTGGAGTTTCTGTGTTTTTTCTTTGAGTTCCTTGATCTTCCTCTGTTTCATTTGCTTTTTGTTCATTTCCTGGTTAGAAGCTGTTGATTGTCATTTCTTTTTTCTTTTTCTGTTGTTTGCTCATATTTTTTCCTTCTTTCCCCCCTGTAATTGGCTGTAATCTTGCTCCTCTAATTATTTGCTGGATCTGTGGGTTTGGGCTGTTCTGTCCTACATGAATATTATTTCAAAAGATTTTTTATTTCATCTACACAATTCAGTTTGACCAATATTTATATTAAGTATCTAGCGTGGTGGTAAAGCACAAGGCATATAGTGACAAAATAGTCCCTGCCCTCAAGGAGTTTATATTCTTTTGGGGAAAATACAACATATGTACAAATAAGCATATAAAATCATTTTTTGTTTGGAATTTTTTGGTGTTTTGTTTTGTTTTACAAAGTTGATTTAAAAGAGAGAGAGTACTAAGAACAGAGAATCATGAAAGGCCTCCTGCTGGAGATAGGAGTACCTGTGCTTTGAAGGAAACTAGAGATTCTACACATCAATGAAGTGAAGGAAGAGCATATCAGACTTGGTGAAGCTATAAGGATATTTGTTTCTTCAATGGAGATCACCATTTCTCCTTGTCAATTGTTATAGGTAATTTATAATTTATAGATAGGCTTTTGCAGGGAGTAGGTAAAGGCAGACCAACTTGGCTGGCAGAGAACATTCTAAACCCAGAATGTTAAAAATGGTTTGTCCAGAGAGACTGAGTTGGCAGTTTCCTGCTTGGGAGGAGAGGTGTGAAGCTGGGAGTTGTAGTACAACTAGCCTTTGGACTATTTGGGATCTCTATAAAGGAGGTGGATCTGCAAGTCAAGATAGAAGAGGAAGAGCTAGGTAAAGTTGGGGTCTTTCCTGCAGTTGGTGAACAGCTTCAGGAAGTCCCATATTCCCTAGCCCTTGTGGATTATCTTGTTGTGACTGGAAGTGATCCTGAGTCTCAACTTCACCTGGAAGACATCAAGGACATTGTATGAGATTCCCAAAGCCCTGTCACACTCAGCTAAGCCAGTTTCTGGCTGCCTGTTAAATAGCTTAGGAGTAGCCATCCCAACTGCCACCATTTGCTGACAGTTGGTATCCTTAGAAGTTAGAAACCCCTCTTCAATCCCATCCTTACCACACCATTAAAACTTAACTTTAACTTCCTTGCCATTCTCTCTCCCAACCATCAAGAATCCACAGAGAGTTAACAGTATCCCTGGCTGTTGTGAAAGTTTCAGTTACTGTTATTTCTCCTAATCTGTTTCCCATTCCCCATTAGTTTTATTTGTTACCCTTTTTCCCTGTGGGGTTTGTGTGCCTCATAGTGTATCTCCCTGTATATTAAGCTCCTTCCCTGTCAGTTGTCAGTTGTGAGCTGCCTTTCCTTCAGTTACTTCTTTCATAATACAGGGCTTCATATATGTCCATCAACATTTATTAAGTGCCTACAATATGTCAGGCAACTGGAGATACAAAAAGAAGGAAATATAGATTTTGCCCTCAAGGAACAGGGACTTCTTTTTTTCCTTCTTCTTCTATGAAATGGATTTTATTGTACATACCCTGTATAATAAGGTTAGTTTCCAAAATCTGCATGGTTGATATATTAAATATGCATTATAAGATTACATGACTAATCTTTCTAATGGGAGAAGCAATGTGCAAACAAATATATACAAGACAAGCTATTTACAGGACAAACAGTAAATAATTATAATACAGAAAACACTGAAATTAAGAAGGGTTAGGAAAAGATTCCTATAGAAGGGGAGATTTTAGATTGGATTTAAAGGAAGCCTGAGAAGTCAGAAGTTGGAGTGGAGGACAAGTAAGAACATTGCAGACATTGGAAATAGCCAAAGAAAATGCCCAAAGCAGAAAGATGGAGAGTCTTGCTCATGGAACAACAAAGAAATTAGTGTCCTTGGACCTAAGAGTAGGTGTTGGGAAGTTAGGGAAAGCAGACTGGAAAGTTAGGAGGATAGGTTATGAAGGCCTCTGAATGCCTAGGAGATATATATTCCTTAAGGCAATAGGAAACCACTGGAGTTCACTGAGGTAGAGGAGTGCAAGGAGTTGGGTGACATGATTGCACACGTGCTTTGGGAAAATCTCTTTAGTGGCTGAATGGAGAATGCATTGGAGTAAGGAGAGACTTAAACCCGGCAGTCCCAATAACAGGGTATCAGTAATCTAGGTATAAGGCGATGAGTGTCTGTACCAGTGGCAGAGTAGAGAAGGGGGAATATACAGGAGATGTTGCAAGGATAAAATTGGTAGGCCTTGGCAAGAGCTTGGATTGGAGATGTGGGGGGCAGGAGGGAAGGAAGAGATAGTAAACAATCCAGGATGAGTCCTAGATTGAAAGAATGAGGAACTAGGAAGACAACATTGCCCTCTACAATAATAGAGAAAGGGGGCAGAAGTGGTTAGAGGAGAAATAATGAGTTCCTATGGCAAAAAATAAAATAAAATAAAATAAAATAAAATAAAATAAAATAAAATAAAATCATGAGTGGGATGCTCTAGTGAGGAATAACTAAGAGCCCAAAATGCCTAGGAGAAAGATATGCTCCCCAAAGAAGTGAAAGAAGAAAATTAAATCTCCATTTTAAATATTACCCAGACTGATCCTTAATGCAAGCGAAAAAGAAGGAATGTTCATAGAATCATCTAATTGGAAGGGGCTTTAAAGATCATCTAATCCAAGCTCCCTCCCAGAACTTGGACCCCTACTACGACAACCCCTGACAGATACTCAGTCACCCAGATTCTACTTGAATGCTTCTAGAAATGAGGTACTCACTACTTTATGAGGCAAGTTATCCCAGTGTTGAACAGTTCTAATTGCTCTGTCCTCCAGAACCACAAAGAATAAGACTAATCTTCCTATATAATAACTGTTTCTCATCACATTACATATCCCCCATTTAATTCAACCAATTCTCATATGGTATTGTAAAACGTCCCCTCACCATCCTGATCAGCTATTTGGGACACAATGCAATTTGTCAATGTCTTTCTTAGATCATTGTCCCCAAAACTGAACATAGTACTCGGTTGTGGTCTGAGTACAGTGGAACTCTCCCTTTCTGGCTTCTGGACACTATACAAATACAAGGGACTTTTTGGCATCTATATCCCACTGTTTACTCATACTGAGTCAAAGTCAGTCAAGACTTCATTTGTTCTTTTACACAAAATCAATTTAATCAGGCATGCTTCATACTGTATGCATGAATTTGATTTTTTTAACTATATTCAGTCTAACAGCTCTCAATGACACTGGGACCACTGTGGGTACTCAAGGTCAAAAATGTTTTTACAATAATACAAAGGTGTTTTCATTTTTAATATGGTAAACACTGATTACTATGACACCATAAACAAATGTCCTTTGAGGTCTTCCATATTTTCATCCAAGCTAATGAGAAAAATATACAACAAGCAAAAGCCCAATGGTATCCCAACAGAGGTCTTCATTTCAGATTGATGATGACTCATTAATCAGAACTCATCAGATACAGTGATCTACCTAACTGGATTTTCATCCAGTCTGAATTTGTTTTCTTCATCTTATCTACAAGGAAATCATGAAGGACTTTGTCAAAAACCATGTCAAACTTCAGATACCTGAAACATTTCCATGATCTAAGAGATAGATTAGGTACCAAAAATTGATGTCTAAATTGAGGGACTCTCTGTCTTGATTGTTTCTTCTTTTGCTTTGCATATGTAAATTCTGATGTTACTCTTTCACAGATCTGTCATTTCATCTATGTAGGTAAACCCACCCACTGGTGCAGATCACAACCTTGTTATAAACCCTGAGCAAGTGACTTAATCCCCATTGCCTAGCTCTTACTACTCTTCTGCCTTGGAACCAATACACAATATTGATTCTAAGACAGAAGGTAAAGGTTTAAAAAACAGAATTATCTCATTTGATCCTCACAACGCTGAAAGGTAGATGCTATTATTATCCCCATTTTACAAATGAGGAAACTGAGGCAAATAGAAGTTAAATGGTTTTCCTTTAGTCTTAAGTTCCTTATTCATACATTCAACTTGTCCAGAACTCTTGGGGTACTATGGGATATGAAATATAAGAGTTCCCCCAAGATAAAAGTAAATTTGGAAAAGCATAGTATCAGTAAATGAGATCCTCTGTCTGAATCAATGTAAGGTAGAAAACCCAACTGGGGAACAATTTCTTTGAGTGTCATTTTAGCCACAAAACTAGCAGTTACTCTCACTAGGAAAAGCTTTCACTCAACAAATCGTTTGATCTACAATAACAAGACCAACTTTATAGTGACCAGATTTTGTTGTCATCAATTGAATTTTTAGATTTATTGGTCAACTATTTTGGGTGTATAAGAATTTGCTTTACTGTGAATTTGGGGTATTTGGACTAACTGGGGAGTCCATTGACTATTGCTTTTTAACTGACCGGCCAATAAGTCACTTATAACCAAGTTGTTCCTTAGTTATTATTTTCCCATTACACTACCTCCTAGGGCCTTTGTGAGAACCAAATGAGTTAAATATATGTAAAGCACTTTGCAAACCTTATAACACTATAGAAATGCTAGTCATCATTATTATTGTTGATGTTATTTCTAGGGCATCATGCTGGACCTGTGATTTCACTGATGTCAGTCCTTCTCTTCTATAGGCGTAAATTACAACTAGCCATGCCTCCTCATCCTGTGGGACTCTTATCCAAGTCCTCCAGTAAATCCTCCACAGGAAGCCTATTGGGAAAGCTTTGGGCCTTCCTCTAGATTTCTTCATATGTTATAAGGATCCCAATGGAGCTGTCAATTATCCTTCTGTATATTATCATATAAAAGAACAGTCTACAGAGAAACTGTATTTGAACAATTTGGAGGATTCAATTATAAAGTCACAAAAGGGGTCTTCTAGTCATTTAATAGGCTACAAGATCAAGGAAAGGAAATTAGAAAATTATCCCCCTATTATAACCAAAGAAATGGAGACCCCTGTCCCAAATTTGATAACATACTGAAGGTTGCACAGCAAGTTAGAATAATCAAGTTCTGGAGTTTCAACTTGGAAGCTCCTTATTGTTCCCTTTCCAGTCTTTTCTACTTTAACAGGTCAAAGCTCACTTTCTCCATCCAATATATGTTTCTGCTAATGCTGCCTAAATAGGCTTTTCACTTCCAATTCCTTGAAGAAGCTATTCTCACTTTCATAGTTCTCCTTCTCCTTAAAGATGAAGAGAGGGTATGAAGGTATGAGGGCTGAAGGAATGTCAGAGGTGATTCCAGAGGATAAAGGCCATCCCGTGCTGGAGAATGTGCTGAAACTAGGAGCAAGGAAAAGGAGACATTTCTGAAGCAATCTCCCAAACTGGTAAATGTATTTCCCCTCTAGGCTGGCAAAAAAAAAAAGTTTGAGTTACAGATCTCTCTAGAGTTCTAGCTCCACTATAGCCAAAAAGCAGGTTTGATGGTGAAGCAAACAGCTTTTCCCCAACCAACTCAGCATCTGACTTGAGCTTTGTTGTTTAGTCATTTGTAGTCATGTCCAACTCTTCATGATCCCTTCGGGAGTTTTCTTGGCAAAGACACTGAAATGGTTTGCCATTTCCTTCTCTAGATCATTTTACAGAGGAGAAAACTGAGGCAAACAGAGTTAAGTGATTTGCCCAGGGTCACAGAACTAGTAAGTGTCTAAGGCTGGAGTTCAGGTCTTCCTGACTCCAAGACAGATATTTTATCCACTGCACTACCTACCTGCCTCTTAACTTGAGCTACAGGGGTCTGTTTCCAGTAGAACTAAATTCATGTCTCATTTAGTCTTTGTATATGGGTATTCCAAAATTCTTAGTATAGTTTTAAGCTAGGGAAAGCTTACTAAGCTATTAATCAATCAATAGTCATTTATTAAGCACTGACTATATGCTAAGCCAAACACTAGAGATGCAAAGAAAGGCAAACTATAATCCCTGCTTTGGGGTGTTCACAATCTAATGGAGAGACAAGAAAACAATTCAATTCAAACAAACTATATGCAAGACAAATTGGAAATAATCAACAGAATGATGGCACTAGAATGAAGAAAGATTAGGAAAGGCTTCCTGTAGAATTTGAGATTTTAGCAGAAAATTACAAGAAGCCAGTAAAGCCTGGAGGCAGAGATGAGGAGGAAGGATGCTCAGAAATGGGGCAAAACCAAGGAAAATACCCAAATTAGAGAGGGAATATCTTTTTGAAATAGCAGTAAGGAAGTCAGTATCAACAGATTAGAGTCAGTTGGGAGAATGAGGGTGTAACATATAAGACTAGAAAGGTAAGAAAGAACCTGGTTGTAAAGGGCTTTGAACAACAGACAGAGGATTTTATATCTGATCCTGGAGGTGACAGAAAATTGCTAAAGTTATATGGAATAGACAAGGATGACATCGTCAGACCTGCATTTTAGAAAGATCACTTTGAGAGCTGAAAGGAGGATGGCCTGGATGAAATGGGGAGAAACTTGTAACAGGCAGAGCAACCAGCAGGGTATTGTAATAGTACAGTGATGAGGAGAAAAGGGCCTGCACCAAACTTGTGGCAGTTTAGAGGAAAGAAGGTGGTGTATTTGAGAGATGTAATAAAGAGGGTAGCTAGGCAGCTCAGTAGATTGAAAGCCAGGCACAGAAATTGGAGGTCCTGGGTTCAAATTTGGCCTGAAACACTTCCTAGCTGTGTGACTGTGGGCAAGTCACTTAACTCCTATTGCCCTGCCCTTATCGATCTCCTGGCTTGCAACCAATACAGAGTATTTATTCGAAGACAGAAGGTAAGGACTTTTTTGTGGTTTGTTTGGGTCTTTTTAAAGGAGAGATTATTGGTAATTTGCGGGGAGGACAATTTCAGTTGAATGATAATAAGGCTGGAAGCTAAACTGTAAAGAGTTAAGAAGAAAGTGAGAGGAAAGGAAGTAGAGACACATTGTAGACGGACCTTCTCTAAGAGTTTAGCCACAAAAAGCAGGCAACACAAGATAATAGTTATCAGGGATGGATAGATTAAGTGACTGTTTTTAGAGGATCAAGTTTGTAGGATGAGTTCGGATGAGTTTGTAGGCAGTAAGGAAGAAACCAATGAACAAGGAGAAGTTGAAGATAAGTGAAAGAATGGGAATGATGACAATGGGGGCAATCCACTTGGGGAAAGGATGAAACAGGGTCACTTTTGAATGCAAACAGGTAGGCTTTGGCAAAGAGAAGCTTAAAAAACATATTATCATTATTAAACTATTATCTATTGAAACTTAAAACTAAACCACAACTTTTAAGACACCCTATTTCCCAACTGGCAATTTAATGACAGGGGGAAGTGTTCAAGACTGGATCATTTTATTTCTTTCTCATTTTTGTATAGTACTGGTGAAAAGAAGACCAGCATGGATGGATGCAGATCAAAGCACACTACCTTTAACATCAGTATATTTACAGTTGTATTTAAAGGTTTTGGTTTCATATGAGCGTGCTCTTACAACAATGACCAGCCTGGAAGTGCATTTTGAAAGATAAAAATAAAATACAATTTTTTAAAGGAAGAAAAAAAATGAAGGACCAAAAACAAAGAAATCAAGAAAAGATTGGCAGAATTTGAATTTGGGCCCTTCTTTATGAAGTGTCATTAACAACAGCTGATATTGCTCAAGTGTTTTAAGGCTGGCAAAATGTTTAATTGACATTATCTCACTTGGGCCTAATAACTCTCAGAGGGAGATACTGCAGGTTTTATTATCATCACTTTCATGTAAGGAAACTGAGGTTTTGAGAAGTTATGTGACTTGTCCATGGTCACACAGCTAGCAAGTGCCAAAGCAAGGATCTGAACTTTGGTCTTCCTGATTCCAGGTACAGGTTTCATGCACTAACACCACAGCTGCCCATCTCTCTTCTAATTCTTTGAGGTGGCACACAATTGTATATGCATCTTGAGTTGCATCAATCACTAGGTGAAACATGATGTCTTCCTCCAGGAAGTCTTCCCTGACCACATCAATTCACAAACATCTCTTCTCCCTATGAAATCATTGTTTTCATAGATTGCTCTGTTCTTTTGGCAGAGTAATTTTGCTTAATAACACCCCCTGTTTTGTTGTCACTTAATTCTTGTATAGTTATTAAACTTTTAATGTGTTTAGAACTACCAATCGATAAGCACTTTAAGCACCTATTGTGTGCCAAGTATTAGGAATACAAGTATCAATAATTATATATATGCTATATGTAACATTATTATTGTATATAATATATTATATAAAATAAGGTGTGAAAACTGTTTAATAGACAATTTTTCATTCAAGCCTAATAACTCTCAAAGGGAAATACCACAAGATTTATTATGAAGCAGTTTTCTGGGGAGATAAATTTTCTATCTAAATCACATTTTCTTGGAGGTCTTTCCAAAGCTATGTCTTACATTCTTTTTTACTTGTATGGCTAAAAATGAGAAAGGAGTTAGTATTCTTTTCTATTTTCTTTTTAAACCCTTACCTTCTGTCTTAGAATTGATACTAAGTATTGGTTCCAAAGCAGAAGAGTGGTTAAACATAAAATTCCAGGCCCAGCTCCCTATCCACTGAGCCACCTAGCTACTCCAATAATCCCTACTTTCTAGAAGTTTACATTTTAATGGGGGTGGGGGGGGAGTGACAAGTACACATTTAACCATAAAGAATAAATATAGGGGGCAGCTGGGTAGCTCAATGGATTGAGAGCCAGGCCTAGAGACGGGAGGTTCTAAATTCAATTCTGGCCTCAGACACTTCCCAGCTGTGTGACCCTGGACAAGTCACTTGACCCCCCATTGCCTACCCTTACCACTCTTCTGCCTTGGAGCCAATACACAGTATTGACTCCAAGATAGAAGGTAAGGATTTTTTTAAAAAAAATAACTATAAGGAGGCGAATAAATACAAAGTAGCTAATGACTCCCACTAGCCTATAAACTTCTTAAGAATAAAGATGGCATCTTACATCTCCTCACCTCCCAGAGGATTTTCAAAGTACTAGATACATTATGTGCTCAATAAATATTTCATGAATGAATGGATGATAATATAACTCACCTTTTATACAATGGTTTCAGGTTTATGGAGGGCTCAGTATTATGTCATCTCATTTGATGGTATTTGATTACAGAATGAATGGATGGATGGATGGATGGATGGATGGATGGATGGATGGATGGATTGCTTCCCCAATGAGTTAGACAGAGGCTGCGTCCAGAGAGCAGTAAAAAGAAGCAGAAATGGGTAGGAAGGTATCTCAGGAAGGCTGCTAGGGTACATCGACACCACCAGGTATAGATGGAATAATGATTCCGGTGGGGCTAGGGTAAAAGGGAAAGGGATCTGATCAGGGACCTTTCTTGCTGCTTTCTACAACTTCTCCCCTTTCAAACATTCTCTTATCTAATCTCAGGTGAAAGATTGAAAAGCCAGTGTGGGTATCTGTTTCATACTATTCATTTCAATCTACTTTAAAGCTCATGGCATTTAGAATGTATTTATTTAAAAAGGGAAGGCTAAACTTTTGAGAGGCCAGAATTCCAAAAAAGAAACTTGGCTCTTGTTTTGCAGAAGAACAATGACAAGTTTCATTTATTTGCTTCTTCGTGGATATTAAATTCTTCTCAGATATTCCAAAACTGTTTTTTATGTTCTTTTTTACTGGTATGGCTAAAAATGAGAAAGGAGTTAGTATTCTGATAGAGCAGAGAAAAACTGAAACATAGTACTTAGGAGTATTATATATTATGTAGGACATAACAGTCTTAGAACTAGAATCTTCTACCCTTCCCACACTTCAAAACAATAACAACCCGTAGACACTTTGCTTAAAATTAACAGAAACAACTCATATTTATCTAGCACTTTACTTTCCACTGAAGCAACAACATGTCCCAAAGGTGAGATAGGAGATAACCTGTCTCCCCTGGTGAAGAGAGCCAAAGACCATGAGTCTGAGAGTCCAAGGAATAAGTGTCCCCCCTACCACTGACTAGTTTCCAGCCCAGCCCCCCACAATTATAATCTAAGGAAACAGCCTTGGTAGAGATGGACCTGGCAACTGCCTCTGCAGGTGCTAGAGTTCCCACCTCCTCAGTAGTTATAGCCACTGAAAACCCAGAAAAGTAAATTCAGAACACCAACATCCTTGGTATTGCCAAATGATTCAACATCAGAAAGATTTTTAGTGGAAAATGACAGTAAAGAAAATGCATTGCCATCTGCCTTGATGCCATGCCCTAAGCTGAGATGCAACTAAAGTTTCTGAGATGTGTTATCTTCCCGTATTATAATTAGGTACCCCATTGTCTTCTCTCCTGTTAGTAAAGGCTCAATATATATTATAATATAATAAACATAACATAACATAACATAACATAACATAACATAACATAACATAACATAACATAACATAATATAATATAATATAATATAATATATAATCCTGTGAAGCAGGTAGCTGAAGTTTTATTATTTCCATTTTATATTTGGGGAAAGTGAAGGGTTGAATGACTTCCTACAGGCACACAGCTACTAAGTGTCAAAAGTGACATTTGAATCTTTGTCTTCTGACCCCAAAGCCAGCCTCTAGCTACTACCAGCATGCTGTTCCTCCCTGATTATTATAGTGATCAAAAACCCATCTTCCTGTAACTTCTACCTATTGTAGCTGGGTCTACCCCAGGGGGACCAAATATAATAAGGCTAAGCCTTTTTTCACAAGGCAACTTTTCAAATACTTGGAAACAGCAACCTCTCTCAGCTATGTCTTCTGTTCTACAGCAAAAGCATTCACAGTTCCTTCCACCAATCCTCACGTAGTATAAAGTCTCTTACCCATCCTAATGGAATCTGAAACTTCTCCCTTCTGTCAGTGTTCCTCAGAAACATAGGGGAAATGGATCATTCGCTCTTCTCCACCTCACACCCTCCACACACACACACACACACACACACACACACACACACACACACACACACACACACACACACACACACTTTCCTGAGTAGCAGATAAAGTGATATATCTCATTCCTCTTCTCTGCATGAATCACATGGTCTTAAATTTAGAGCTGTCAGGGACCTTAGGTATTCTCTTGTCCAACTCCTTCATTTTACAGATAAGGAAACTGAATCACAGAGGAAATAATTATAGTACAGCGAGAATAGCACTGGATTTGGAGCTGGGGAGCCTGGTTTTGAACCACGAACCTGCCACTTTGTGCCTATTTGGCTTCTGGCAAGTCTCCCAAACTCTCTGGACCTCAGTTCCTCATCTGTTCTTTCTAAATGACTTCTAAAGTTCTCTTCCGATCTGTTGATATGTTACAGTTAAACTANGAGAGAGAGGGAGAGAGAGGGAGAGGGAAAGAGAAGGGAGGTATGGTGTGAGGGAGGAAAAGAGAGGGAGAGAGAAAGAGATAAAGAGAGAGATAGAAAGAGAGAGAGAAAGGGAGGGAGGGAGGGAGGGAGGAAGGAAGACCCTATACCCATGTTGGCAAACCCATGGCATATGTGCCAGAGATTTCTCTCCTCTACTTCTCCACTGCGCCTAAGGAAATTTTTCACATCACCCACCCCTCTGCCCAGCAACCCAATGGGAGCACTTCCTCCTTCTCCTGTCTGGGGTAAGGGGGCAGCTCACATGCATTATGAGGGTTGCAGTTTGAGGACTCTGCCTCTAAAAGATTCACCATCACTGCCCCATACTAATCCCTAGTGATACAAATAAAAGCAAAACAGTCCCTGCCTCCAACCTAAAAGAAGCTTACATTCTAATGGGGGAAGACAGTACATAAAAGAATGTTCAAAAAGTGGGGAGATGAAGGAGTTTGCTGGAACACCCCTGAAAGAAAAAGTCAAAATTCACCAATCAGAGCTAGGGACCCAAGAGTACAGTCCAAGTTTGTTTATGGAATGGAGATGGAAGGAAAATGATGAGACAGCAGGGAAGTAAAGATAAGTAGAAGGAACAGCATGACAGAAAAGATTATGATGTGGACTAGAAACTTGGCCTGATAGGAGCCTGAACTCCTATCTTGATAGAGAATATATAAGGTTGGCCTGAGCCAGGATATGAATTTATGAGAGAGAACATAGTGTTACAAGAATATCACTGGACTTCAAAAGACCAGAATTGAAATCCCAAATTACTGGTTGTGTGAATTTGGACAAGATTTTTAACATCTCTGAATCTATTTCCTTATCTATAAAATAGGAATAATAGTATCACCCTACCTACCTCATAGGACTATTATCTGAGACAAAATGAGAAAAAATATATTTAAAGGAGTTTTACTCTAAAGTGATGTATACCCCCAGTAATTTAATTTAATGTAATGATGTCAAACTCAAATAGAAGTAGAGCTACTAACCCATTCATAAATATCCCTGTAGGCTGCACATTGACTTAGAAACCCATATTAACATTACCTATGTTCTATTGTATTTGTATTTATATTTTTAAATATGTTGCAGTTACATTTTAATCTGGTTTTGTTGACCTCTAGGTCATATATTTGACACCTCTGTTTAATGTATTTAAATTACCTTGATAATTTAAGTACTCCTCCCAAAGTGTATCTCTCAAACCATGTACACCTCTGTATCCTCTGCAACTCTTAGGTAGGTCCTCCCATAAATCTATTGAGAGTCCACCCACTGTGCCTTCCTCTTGGTCTTTTGCCATTCCTTACATACCAGTACAGCAAGAGATCTATCTGTTATCTTCCACTCTAATTAAGTAAAGGCTCCTCTTCTTTTCTAATTGTTTTTTCTATGAGATCCCTCATATTTTCTTTTAATTTTTTCAGACTTTTGATTTTATTTTAGTATTTCTTGTTGCCTCTTGAAGTCATTGACTTCTATTTGGTCCATTCAAATTTCTAGTTTGTTATTTGGGGCAAGTTTTCTACTTCTTGTGCCAAGCTATTAATTTCCTCTCTAATTCTTTCTTCCCAAACTCTCATTTATTTTCCAGTTTTTTTTCCTCTAGTATTCTGATTCCACTTATAAAACATTTTTAAACTCTTGACATCTTTTTTTTTACTATCAAATGAGATATTTGTGAAACCCTTAGCATAGTAGCACACAGTAGACAGTTATTTAACTTTCCTTTCCTCCTTTCCTTCCTTCCTTCCTTTCTTTTTTAATTAATTTTATGTATTTAATTAATTAGTTTAGAATATTTTTCCATGGTTACATGATTCATGTTCTTTCCCTCCCCCTCCTCCCATCGCCCTCCCATAGCCGACAAGCAATCCCACTGGGTTTTACATGTCTTGACATCTCTTTTAGAAGAGACTTGTTTCCAACCCGTGTTTTCCTGTGAGGTTTTGCTTCTATATATTTTGGAGACATTCTCTTCTTCTGGTTTGTATCTTAAGTGTCTCTGTCACCATAATATCTCTTTATGGTGAGGTTCTTTTTCTGTTTGCCCATTTTTCAAACTTAGATTCTGATTCTTTTGAAACAAGCTCCTGATTAATCTCCTTCCCTCAATTTTGTCACCACTCCAAGCCATCCTACACACTACTAACCAAAGTATTTTCCTTAAATCCGTATCTCACCATGTGATTCCTGTACTCAACCAATTGCAATGGTTCCTTCTTTCCTCTAGGATAAAATGTAAACTGCCATCCTCTAATTAGCTTTTAAAGTCCTTCACAGCCTGGTCCTTCTCCATCTTTCCTGCCTCTTTACTATTACTCCCCCTCCTACATTCTGTGTTCCTGCCTAACTGGCTTTCTCTGTTTCTCAAAATGGCATTCCATCTCCCACAACTGTGCCCTTGCTTTGACTGCCAACTACATCTGGAATGCACTCTTTCCTGATCTCTGCCTCCTAGCATCCCTCTTGGCCTTCAAGATGCAGTTAAGCACCACCTACTATAGGATGTTTTTCTTTATTTCCTTCCCCTACCCTAAATGTTAACCTCCTTCCCAAAGTTATATTCAAATACCTTTAATTTATTCTTTTTTATTATTTATTCTGCATGTACTTACACACAAAGACAGTATGAGACCTCAGGTCAGGTCCAACCTATGATACATAGAGACAAGATAGAGACAAGTCATTTAAATTCGTGGTGTTCTATGCACCTCTCTACAAATATAAGCTGGAGATAAGGTATTAACCTCCCTTGGTTCCTCATCTAAGAGTTCTCAATATCAGTGGATAATGGATAGTCCCTGTCCATTTATTTACCTGGTGGCAATCAGGTAGTGCAATGAATAGAACCCTGCACTTAGAGTCAAGAAGACCTCATTTCAAATCTGGCCTTGGACATTTACTAGCTATGTGACTCTGGGCAAGTCACTCTACCTTATTTGCTTGTTTCTTCTTCTAGAAAATGAGCTAAAGAAAGAAACTGAAAATCACTCCAGTATCTTAGCCAAGAAAACCCCAATTGGGCTAGACTCAACTGAAAAATGACTGAACAAGAAACATTTATTTATGTGTATAAACATACCCACAAATACTTAGCATCTTCCTCATTATCCAGTGGACCATCCCTATTCACATAAAGAGATAAAAATATGGGTCTTGGAATCTATATATTTAGGAGCAATCCATAAGATAATATGGAGACTACCATGTATGTATGAATAAACATGCACACATACACAGTGTCTTCCCCATTGCTATGCTCCTTGAGAGCACAGATTTTTTTCTCATTCATTCTATTTGTATCCCCGGTGCCTAGCCTAGAACCTGGCAAATAGTAGATATTTAATAAGTGCTTGTTGATTCATTGATTGATTATTTATACTTCTCTTCCTCCATCACTAGATCTGTAAAGCAGCCAGTTGCCCGTGGCAACATCCAGGGACTCCACTCTCCTGAGAGTGATCATAGCTGATCCCTCAGCAAATGCACCCAAGGTAAGCACTCATTCCTCACTCCTCCTCTCTTACTACCATGGCCCTGGGAAAAGCCGGCATCTAGTCCACATTTCTCAAGCCTCCAAAGTCCCCCCCTTTGTTAGCAGTGAGGCTTTGAGCTCCTGCCCTCAGGACGTGGTACCCAACTCTGAGGTATGCAGTTCCTTTGATCCTTCAATCCCCAGCTGTGGTCTAGCTGAGATCTCAAGAGCAGAGACCACAGAAAACATAGCTGCTCCCAAGGTCCTGCACCTGTGGATTCAAATTTCAGTGGTATCCTGGGGGAAGAAGACTTGCTGGCTCAGCAAACAAGGTAAGGTTGCTAATACTGCCCTCTGGGGCTACCTTATAGATTTGTTCTGTTCCTGCTCCAAAAGCCTATGTGTGAATTACTATAAATTCATATTCCTCTTTCCTTTTTAGCAAGAAATTTTTGAAAATCCATTTTGGCCTCACCCCAAACCTTTTGTTTGGGTTAGGAACAAAGTGCACCTGCATACTATGGGAGGATGCCAGAGGCCTTGTGGCTCTGTGGCATCTCAGAAGACATTTGCCTCTTGTCCCACACAACTTCTAGCATCTAAAAGACTGACCTCTGATCTAGATTGAGGCTAAACCTGTCCAACCAGTGAGACTCAGAAAAAGTGGCCACACTGTAGTTATAAGCTATGAATTGAGGAAGTTTGTGGTCTCTCTCCTAGGAAAAACTCCCTGGCCAGAGTAACTGATGTTCAAGGTGAGCTTTGACAAGCTCGGGTTAGCTAAGTAGCCTGCCATGCAATTAGGTGCCTTTTCTTTCTCAAATCTACTTTCACTATCTAATAAATAATTATAAATTAATATACAGTCTCCAAAGAATTTTAACCCTAAGACCTAGTTGTCCTTGACTGTTCAGATTCACTATGGACTCCTATCTGTATTTGTCAATTTTAGTGTTGATTTTATGAAGTTATTTTTGGTTGTTTGTGGGGAGTTTTAGGAGGGCAAGAAAACTTTACATGCTATTCTATGGTCTTCCCACAATGCAACAGTGCAATCATTCTGGAAAGTAATGTAGAATTATGCAAATAAAGCAACTTTAGTTGTTTTTTTAAGACCCTTAAATTTTTTTATTGTCTTATTTTTTTTAATTACAAGGCCCATAAAATTTGACTCAGAGATTCCTCTACTAGATTTATACCCCAAGGAAGCTATTGATAAGAAGAAATTCCCAATATAAATAAAAATATTTATAGGAGCACTTTTATGATAGTAAAGAATTGGAAACAAATTATATACCCATCAAATGGAGAATGACTAAACAAATTCTGATACATGTATGTGATGGAATATTTCTATGCTATAAGTATATTTGAATGCAGGGAAGCATGGAAAGATTTATGTGAACTGATATAGCCTGATATAAGCAGAATCAAGGAAAACTATGCATAAAAAACGATAACAATGTAATCAGAAAAAAAACACCAACCAAAAAAAAAAAAAGAAATGTTGCAAAAAATACAAAAAACAAGCATGGCTACAAAAAAGAGATATGAGAAGACACCTCCCACTCTACTCCTTTGCAGTGATGGAAGGAACAGTTAGATTTTTGCCAGGTATTGATCAATTTTCTTGATTTTTTCTTTTTCTCCTTAAAAAAATATTATATTATATTAGGTGTTATACTAACTCTCTGGAAAGAAAAAGGGAAAAGAATACTGGAGAAATTTTTGACAATATTTTAAAAAATAATAAAGGACATCAATACAAATTATTTTATATATATAACCCCCCACCTTCCTCCTTGGAATCAATACTATCTATCAGTTTCCAAGGCAGAAGAGTGGTATGGGTCAGGCAATGGGGATTAAATGATTTGCCCAGAGTCACACAGCTAGTAAGTGTCTGAGACCAGATTTGAACCTCAGACCTCCTGTCTCTAGGTCTGGCTCTCAATCCACTGAGCAACCCAGCTGCCCCCTGCAAATTTATTTTTTAAAAAATTGGCATTCCTTACCCCACCCCAAACCCCCAACAGGAATTAATAAAGTCTAGGAAAAATAAATTCTTACAATACTATTTTTTTCTAAGTCTAATTGCATGCAGAAAGTACTATTGGGAAAGTGTATGGCAGGGCTAGCTTGGATACACAGAATTATAACCAGAGGTGAAGAGCTATACACCTCTCCAGACAGCCAAGATTTTTATCTTAGCCTCAGGGCTTAAGAGCTATTATGATTTTATTAACAATTTTCACCAACTTCCCAAAAGGAAGAGTTTAGAATGGATTCCCCTCTTTCTTTTTGTCATAGACAAAGCAATTCATTTTCAAGGGATTGGAATGAGGGACTCCCAGGGCAAGGCAAAGAAGTTTGTGCACTGTGTGGTTGTTGGTTCTTGGACAAGGTAGAATAGGACAAAAGGCAGTGTGGAAAAGATCAGTTTTTAAGGCATTGAATTCAATTTATAGTTTTATTATAATTTTTATCATATAGAGGCAACGCGATATAGTGGATAGAAAGCTTGAACTTGATGTCCAAAAAGAGTCAAATTCACCGCTGATTCTCTACTATCTTTGACACTGTTGATCACCTATTTCTCCTTGATCCTTTCTTCTTTCTGTAATTTTGACATTGCACTATCCTGGTTCTCCTTCTACCTGTCTGACTGCCCTTTCTCTGTCTCTTCCTTTGTTCAGGTTATGCCCACCACCAGTGGGTGCTACCCATAGCTCTGTCCTATCCTCCTTTCTTCTCCATTCAAACTACTTACCTTGGTGTCCTCATTAGCTCAGCTCATCATGTATCCAATTGTTAATTCTTAGCAGATGATTCTCAGATCAATTTTTCCACCTCTCTCCTAACCTCCAGTCTCACATCTCCAATTGCCTACTATGTAACATATGCAATATTGAATTCATTATGCTTTCGCCCAGATCTGGGTGCTATTGAGTACCTAGGAAAACAGTGGGTCATAATGGAAGAATGATGGATTTAGTCAGGGAACCTGAATTCAAATCCCAGTTTTGTCTCTTACTGTTTGGACATGCACCATTCATTTTCTTTTTCTGTAAACTGAGAGGGTTGGACTCAGTGACCTCTAAGATTCCTGCCAAAGGGATCCATAACATACCAAGAAGTTAAGAACATCTGCTCTAAATTTTGGATAAATAAGGAAAATGTACCTATCAGCAGACTTTCTTGGGTTGCCACATAGAAGATACTTCTCAGTTCTCTTAAACTAGGCCTCCTGGACATCAAAAGCGTATAGAGATAACCAGGTATGAAAATAAGCAGAGATGTAACGGATAAATTCAAATCCTGATTTCAAATCCAGCCTCAGACACTTACTAGCTATGTGACCCTAGGTAAGTCACTTAACACTATTTGCTTCAGTTTCCTCATCTGTCAAATGAGCTGGAGAAGGAAATGGCAAACTACTCCAATATCTTTGCTGAGAAAACTTCAAAAGAGATTGGAAAAGTTGGACATAACAATAAAAAGGATAGAAGTTAAGTCCAAAAGGAATCTAAGAAATCATCTAAACAAATGTTTTTATTTTACAGATGGAGAAACTGAGGCTCAGAAAAGTGAGGTATCATCCAAGATAACATGAGGAAGTTGAAGAGTCAGGATCTAAACCCAAATCTAGTTTTCTAGAAAGAAATATCTGGTTAAGAAAACGGTATTTGAGAATATAATGGATCATGACAAAATATAAAAATGAGAAATTTCTGGCCAGAAATGGAATGTATCTAACAAGGACTATTAGATTGAATTCATTTTGAATCTTTCAAAGTTAATCAAAAAATGCTTTAAACTGAAAAGGAAGTTGGAGGGGAAAAACTGCCTAGGTATATCCACCAAACCAGATATCTTTGCAAACAGATACAATGTTAGATGAAAGACAACAGTAGAGACACCCAGAAATTCATGGCAGACCAAAGTTAAAAAAGAGGAGTTCAGATGTCCATATACAAACACACAGTTGGAATGCAGGCAACCTGAACTAGAGACATAATAACAAAAGGAGACAAATTTGACTTTAGACATCACTGAGATTTGGTGGGATGAGATCCATGTGACTCTAAAAAAGAATATATTATTGGGGGCAGCTGGGTGGCTCAATGAATTGAGAGCCAAGCCCAGAGACAGGAGGTCCTGGGTTCAAATTTGACCTCAGACACTTCCTAACTGGGTGACCCTGGGCAAGTCACTTAATCTCCAAAGCCTAGCTCTTATCTCTCTCTTGCCTTAGAACCAACACACAGTATTGATTCTAAGACGGAAAGTAAGGTTTTAAAATAATAATAAGTTATTCAGTGAAATAGTATGTACAAAAAGCAGGGGACATGGAATAGAGGACATCAGGGTTAGGATATGAAAGAAGCAGCATTGTATGTTAGCAGAGCAGCTAGGTAGTATATAGATAGAGCCTCCAGCCTGCTGTCAGGATAATCTAAGTCCAAATTCAGCCTCAGACACCAACTAGCTGTGTGACCCCAGGGCAGGTCACTTCACCCTGTTTGCCTGAATTTCTTCATCTGTCAATGAGTTGGAGAAGGAAATGACAAAATACTCCAGTTTCTTTGCCAAAAGAACCCCAAATGATGTTATGGAGTGAGACAACAACTAAAAATGATTAAACAATAACTGTGTTACAAGAAATGATGTGTGTGATGAATACAGAGAATCCTGTAATGATCTATTTGAACTGATACAGTATAATCAGAGCCAAGAAAATGACATGTACAGTAAGTACTACATTGTAAATTTTTTAAATGACACATATAAAAATTAAAAGTAAATATAACAAAATGTTTTAAAGTGAGCAAATCTCACATTCTTGTAAAAAAAGAGAGAGAGAGATGTGTATGGTATATGACAGTAGAATTGAGTGGACCTGGAGCAAATTGAATGATACAGCCTGAAGAGTAGTTTTCAATAGTCTGGTGTCATTTGGAAGTGGAATGCCCTGGGGATTTGTGGTTGGATCCTTTTGTGAAAGGCTTGGAAAAAGAAGTGGGCAACCTGCTTTTCCAACTCATTGATTATGCACAAGAGATAGGAGGGAAGCTAACAAAATGAATGACAAAATTAGGGTACTTTTTTTTAAGGGTCTTGACCCAGACTGGAATGTTGCAATAAATCTAATAAGATAGAATTTAATAGGGATAAATAAAAATCTTACATATGAGTACAAAATATCAATTTCACTAGCAGAAAATGAAAGATCAACTAGAGAGTTATGGCCTTTAGTGAGATAAAAAATGATGACAAGTGCTCCACTCACTCAATTAAACAAAACCTGGAATCAGAAGGTAAGATTAAAAAGAGGCAATCGTTTATTCCCTTCATGAAAGAGAGCTCTTCAAAGATGGGCTAAGAAGTGTCAACTGACTAGGCAGCAAAAAGGCACTATATACAAGTTCCCAACACAAGACTCTTTCCCCCCTCCCTGATTTGCTCCCTCCCCACCTACAATCCAAAACAGCTGTGACTAGGTTGTAGATTCTTCCAGTCCAGTTCAGGTGGGGTAAAGGGAACAACTGAGTTATTTATTGCCCTTTCTGTCTTTCATCAGTCTTCCTCCCAAGTTTGTCCCAGAGTCTTCGATCAACAAAAGGTAACAAACTACCCTTTGTAAGTTGAATGCTCATTCTGACAAAAGCACTCTCAATTCTGCCTCAGACGGGCATAAAGCAGAGAGAGGGTATAAGTGCCAAAAGTAGAATAGTGGCCATAGAAGGAAGGGTAGAAGGAAGGCTACTGACACCAGAGATGTTGTGGAGGTAGAATGAGTAAGACTTAGTAAGTGATTAAATAAGTATTGGTGGGATAGACTGAGGATTTGAGGGTGACTCAGGTTATTAACTTGGCTGATTAGAAAGATTGTAGTGCCCTGAACACAAATAGGAAAGATCACTAGAAGGGTAGGATTGAAAGGAAAGAAAATGAGTTTTGTTTAGGGACTTAATGAGATTAAATCAACCTCCAAATGATTTATCTCTAGTCCCATTTGAATAGGTTTGATCTAATCTAAAATATAGTTCCATTTTCTCATTTAAACTGCTAAATCCCTTAAGGGGAGAAATTACTCCTTATATCATTATACTGGATTTTTCTCTTCTGTTGAAATTGAAATGTTATATTTGATGTTTTTATGCAAAGTAGGGAGAAAACAAGAGAGCACTTTAGGGTAGCCCTGATGAACTTATACTAAAAATACTTCAGTGAATCAGCTTCCCTCAGAACCATTTCACTCAAGCCAGTGAGAACTGATAACTTACTGTCATATGATCAGTGCTTTGTCCTGGACCCTATAGAAAGATACAGAAACTGAGTAATTTAATGGAGAAAAGTATTTTTCCTGGGTTCTAGTCCTGGTCTCTGAGCAGCTATGTGACCTTGGGCAAATGAATTTACCTCATTTGTAAAATCAGGAAGCTGGACTACATGATTTTTAGGATCCATGTTTATAAATCCCAAAGTGTACATACTCAGAAACAAACCTGAATTCATTTGATAGGGATATCGAAACAAAGTCCTTGGACTTAGGAATATACAAACACTCTCCATAAAATCATATCTGCTTGCAGCAAACTGGCTTGACCATGACCACAGATGGAGACCTTTCCCCTGGTTTTGTTAGCATGGCTTTCTGCCATGAATTTCTTTCCTACTCCTTTCTCCATCATTTCTGTCATCTCTCTCCCTTTTGCTCTTGAGTGGCTGAAATGGGACAGAGGAAGAGTCTGGAAGTTGAGACATGGAAGTACACCTAGGTCTTTCCTCAGTCCCCTGTGGTTCCTACTTCTCATGGTTCATTTTTCAGGTTCTTCCAGCTCTAAATCCCATGAGCCTATGGTTTACAGAAAGGCATTCATAAAACCCCCAGATTAGGAGGCAGAGAGATAGGTTGTGATCAGTATGGTGGAGGAAGCTGTGTAATTAGAATTTTGCTCCCCCTAACTCTAAATCCCAGCTTCCCATGTTCCTTCTCACATTACGTGCTAATGTAGGTTGGATATATTTTAAGTGTAACTCTGCTCTCTTTCTTTTTTCCACAGGAACGGGGTTTGTGGAGGTTAGGCGGGTGCCACACAGGAGAATTTCACTCACGTGTTAGTTTCTTAGGCTTTCATACTTTTGTTCTTTTTTATTTCTTCTACTTCAAGTGTTTATTAATAAATCTTATAAAATATAATACTTGGAGTTATTGGCTATTAATTTAAATTTTATGAAGCCCCCATGCTGATATGATCGTGTCAGTACTTAAGTATTCTTTATCAATTTGACCAAAGTTAGGTGTGAGGATGGAATTAGCTCTCCCCTATTTATTCTTTAGACTTTAGCCATCAGGAATGTAAACCTCCCAACCCACTTAGAATTAAGTGGTGAGAGGGGTGGTCTATGACCCACATGTGCTGGTGAGTGACAAATCAGAAAGAACTGACTGCCCCCTGGGCAGTCTGAAGCAAGGTTGAGGCAGCCATTTATCCACATAGAACTGGAGGGTAGACACAGGAAGTGATGCAAAGAATTATCTTTTAAATATGATGGTAACTTCCCCTAAGGGATTTTGCCCTTTGAACTTGGCCTTGGAGGAGCTTGGGCTTGAGACCTCAGACTGTTTCCTTTTGGATTGTCATGTGGTTGAGCAAAAGTCTGAATCCCTTTCTTTGGCTTTGCTGGAGGCTCTAGCCTCCGAAGAGGCCTCCTGCTTTGGAAGAGGCCTCATGGCTAGAAACCTTGTTTAATTAACCTCTGTGCCCCCCTTTTTCTGGGGCCTTTGAAGCCCGCCTGGTTTGGACTTTCGGACCAGGCCAGAGTTTCTCTCTCTCTCTCTCATTTTCCCTAATTTCACTCTTCCTATTTGTAAATAAACTACCATAAAAGTCACCCAGACTTGGGTCTTTAATTTGGAAATTATGTAAACAATTCCTGGTGACCAAAACTCTTAAATATTCAGTCCAACCATAATTTACCTCTTACAGATGATAAACCCAATATAGATGTTTAGATTAGTGTCTAAGTCCCAAAACATGCAGAGGGAGCAAAGACCAATGCCAGAATCATATCTTTCTAAGCATGATAGTTTCTGAAAAGAAAAAAAGAAACAGGAAGAAGGAAATAAGTATTTATTAAATGTCTACTATGTTCCAAGAGCTTTGCAAATACTATCTTATCTGATTCTTGATATTATTATTATCCCATTACTATTGAGGAAATTGAGACAGACAGAGGTCAGATAACTTGCCTAGTCATAGCTAGTACATGTCTGAGGATGAATTTGAACCCACAAATTCACATCTACCAGACTCCACATCCATTGCTCTATTCATTGTACCTCCTAGCTGCCTGAAAGAATAGTAGTCAAAATGTCGAAAGAACAAAGTAAAGAATAGCCAAAATGTTGAGTAGTCAAACATAGATATAGAAGGTTAAAATGGAAGAAATCAGAAAGGAATTAAGAATTTGGAAAGAATAAATAGAATCAAAAAAGCACAGAACCTTATTACTCCACATTTTTATATGTATTTTCTGACCTCATATGCTTATTAGCTATGTGAATGTGAGCAAGTCAATTAACTGCTGCCTGCCTCAGTTTCCTCATCTGCAAAAAAAGGGAATACTAAAAGCATCTACCCCCCCTTGTTGTGAAGACCAAATAAGATATTAGTAAAGCAGTTTGCAAACTTTAAAGAATTATTTAAATATTTTTGTTGTTGTTATTCACAGTTATAAAACATTCTCAGAAAAATTATCTCATCCAATCCCCACAATAATCAATATGAATGCATGATGACCAAGTACTCCATGAAATAATGTTTTTATTGCCTTTCTATGGATGGCAAAAATCAACTCCCTTAAACCTCATCAAAAGATTAGATTTAGTCTTCTTCATCCTAGAGGGCAAAAATAGGAGCCTTTAATGGAAATTTCAAAAAGATGGTTTTAGGCCAGTGATGGCAAACCTTTGACACATGTGTCAGCACTGACACACATAGCCATTTTCACTGACATGTGGCCACATACAGAGAAGTATGGGGCCGCATGCTGAGGATAAAACATTTGCTGTAGTGTAGTGTAGACACTCTGTGCACTATAGATGACAATTCTACCTATATTAATTTACCTATTTTGGTTTATTAAGTACCATTATATATTATAATTATACATTTTTGCTATTTAAAAACTATAAATGTCACAAAATTATGGTTTTTTTCTCGAAGTGACATACCACCCAAGTTATGCTCTGTTTTTTGGCGAATTTTGACACACCAAGCTCAAAAGGTTGCACGCTCGCTTACTGAGAGTATTAAGGGATAATCCTCCCTTCATCAAGTCTTTATAGCTCTTAGTCAGCCATTCAATCGATTAACATTTATTAAATGCATTCTATGTATCAGGTACTCTGCTAGGAATATAGAAAAGAAAAAGAAAAAGAAAGCTTATAGTCTAATGGAAAACAACATGCAAATAACTATGTGCAAAAAGATATAGCCAGGATAAATTGAAGATAGTTCCATCTTGAAGATAATTCAAGATTTAAGAAGATTGGGAAATGCCTCTTGAAGAAGGTGGGACTTTAGCCGAAACCTGAAAAAAGCCAGGGAAAGTAAGAGTACATGGAGATGAAGAAGGACAGTGTTTGAGAAATTAGGGATAGTCAATAAAAACTCTAAATTGGGAGATGGAGTGTCATGAAGTGGAATGTCATGCATACAGAACAGCAACAAGTTCATCCTGCTCTTGCCTTTAGGCTTTAAACTCTTGATTGGAGGTTCAAGGGAAAGAAGGAGGGGCAAATTAACGACAAATTTCCATGTTCTTTCCCAACCCTCTCAGTAATCTCTTTGGTAATCTAGAACTGTTCCACAGTGCCATGCATTTCACAGATTATTGCCATCTCTCTTCTTACATGTTTTACCCAGCACTTTAAATCCACCTCTCCCCCATTAAAGAGTTCACAGAATGTCTTAAAATCCCCTAAATATCCCTGTCACCACATTTTGTGGATACTCTCCCAATCAATAGTCCTCAGTGAGGGTTTAATCCCCATTGAATGAGATAGTATTTGTTAGGTGCTTTGCACAGAACCTGGCACAGAGGCTGGCACTTAATAAATAATAATTAATGCTTATTCCCTCTTCTCCTCCCTCCCCAATCACTGCAGTAGAATGTGGAAGAGTGCTATGCTAAGCACTGCAGACACTGAACAGTTTGCCATTTCCTTCTCCAATTCATTTCACAGATGAGGAAACTAAAGCGAGTAGAGTTAAGTGGCTTGCCCAGGGTCACACAACTATTTCATGTTTGAGGCCAAATTTGAACTTGGGACTTCCTGACTCCAGCTTCAGTGCTATAACCACTGCCCCAGCTTGCTGGCCTACTACAGGAATACCAGTTTTCTAATATCTGAATAGCCATAATGTCCACTCATAAGGAGACAACGTAGAAAGTCAAACATCATCCTATCAATAAGGCGCAAAGGGATACTTTTATACACTGGAGACAAATAGATACCTGTTCCTGGAGACAAATTGACTTCTGAGTAAAAAAAAATTACCCTGAAAAATGCACCACCCAATGATTGCCTAAACTGGGAAGGGAAAAAAGTTTCCTTAATGGCTTCTATAATACTAAAGCAGGTAGACCTCCTTTGGCCCAAAATACACATTTGCAAAGAGCTTATACTCTACTAAACCTCATAATATTGAATCTCATGTTAACAAAAAGTCAAGAATATCAAGGGAATTAATGAAAAAAATAGAAAGGAAAGATGTCTGGCTATATCGGATTTCAGACTGTACTATAAAGCAGTAATCATCAGAACAATCTGATACTGACATTAAAATAGAAGAGCGAATTGATGGAATAGATTAGGTATTCAACATATGACAGTTAATATTCATAGCAACTCAGTGTTCAATAAACCAAAAGATCTACGTTTTGGGGGAAAGAATTCACTATTTGACAAAAGCTGCTGGGGAAAAAAAGCAGTACAGCAGAGACTAGATATGGGCCAACTTCTCACACCATATACCAGGATAAAGTCAAAATGAATGCTTGATCTAGAAATAAAGGGTGATGCCATAAACAATTTAGGGGAACATGGAAAAGTTTATCTGTCAGACTTATGGATAAGGGAAGAATTTATGACCAAACAAGACATAAAGAACATTATAAAAAATAAAATATATAATTTTGATTACGTTTTTAAAGATTTTGTACAAATAAAGCTAATGCAACCAAGATTAGAAGGGAAACAACAAATTTGGAAAAAATGTTATGGCAAGTATCTCTGACAAAAGCCTCATTTGTCAAACACGTAGAAAACAAACACAAATTTATAAGAAAACAAAGCATTCCCCAATCAAAAAAATGGTCAAAGGTTAAGAACAGGCAGTTCTCAGAGAAAGAAATTAAAACTATCCATAGTCATATGAAAAAATTCTCCAAATCACTATTGATTAGAGAAATGTAAATTAAAATAACTCTAAGATACCACCTCATACCTATCAGATTCATTAACATGACAAAAAAGAAAAATGATAAATGTTGGAGGGAATGTGAGAAAACTGGAACATTAATACACTAACAACCATTCTTGAGAGCAATATGGATCCAGGTTCAAAGGGCCATAAAACTATGCATACCCTTTGGCCCAGCAATACCACTACTAGGTCTGTATCCCAAAGAGATCAAAGATAAAGAAAAAAACCTACTTGTACCAATGATTATAGCAGCTTTTTTTGTACCATCAAGGAATTAGAAATTGAAGGGATATCCATCAATTGAGGAATGGCTGAACAAACTGTGGTATATAGTTGTAATGGAAAACTATTGCACCATAGGGAGCAATGAACAGAATGAGTTGAGAAAAGACTTATGTGAATTAGGAAGACTTATTTGAACTGATGCAAAGTAAAGTGAGCAGAACCAGGAGAACAATGTATATAGTAACAGAAATATTATACAATGATCAACTATGAAGGACTAAACCATTATCAGCAAAGCAAATCTCTAAGATAACCACAGGGAATTCGTGATGAAAATGCTACCCAAGGCCAAAGAAGGAATTGTTGAAATCTGAGTGCAGATTCACTATATTTCCTTCATGAGATTTTTATTGTATGTGTAATATGTGTCTTGGCATGAGCAATATAGAAATAGGTACTACATGAAAGTATGGGTATAACCTATATCAGACTATCCACTGCTCAGGGAGATGGGAAGGGGAGGGAGAAAGAAAATATGAATTCTAGAATGTCATAAAACTATTGTCAAAAATTATTTCTATATGTAACTAAAATTTTTTTAATTGGAGATTTTTTTTTAAACCCTTGTACTTCGGTGTATTGTCTCATAGGTGGAAGAGTGGTAAGGGTGGGCAATGGGGGTCAAGTGACTTGCCCAGGGTCACACAGCTGGGAAGTGGCTGAGGCTCGGTTTGAACCTAGGACCTCCTGTCTCTAGGCCTGACTCTCACTCCACTGAGCTACCCAGCTGCCCCCAATTGGAAATTTTTTTAAAAGAACTCTAAGTTCTCTTCCAGCTCTGAGCTTGTGGAGTCATCCAAGTAGTCTTCAAAGCCCACTGGAGTTTGAGTATAGTAGGGACTTGAGTGGGGAAAGAAACTTCATAGGATAGTGGTCAAGAGGAAAATAGAGAGAAAGTTCAGAAAACAAAGGAGAAATGATCTCATGAATATTATATAATTATCCTTCACAAAATTAGTAGAATCATTGTTCACACACAGTTTCTGGAAATTTCTGGTCCCCTCTCTTAATCCCATTTGCTTGGTCTGACAGATTTTTGGAGGGTTTAGCCAAAGTAGAGATTTTGGTGGTCAGCCTCAAATCTTACAGTGGGAGGAGTCTTAGCTTAATGGCAGCTATTGCCAAAGCAACCCCAAGAAGATTGAGCCCCAGAAGTAAGTACCAGTGTTCTGATAAGAGAGGTCACTGCTTCTGCTAACTTCACAAAAAATGATTACAGACAGTTATCAGAGATTTCAAAGGCACCAAAAAGCACAACCTTTAAACATGATACTATCCTTCAATGGAGCATTGCAAATGGGCTGGATAAATGCAGAGAGCTGGATGGACGGGGTTCTAAGTGGGCTCTTACCCCACTCACCAGCCTTTCCTGAGTTTCCAAGTGTTACATAATAAACAGAGAACAAAACAACATGGTCCAAAATGTACTTCCTGCTATTGCTTTAAGTGGAAGAATAAAGGTGTCAAACCTCTAGCAATACTTGTATACCATGCAAATAAATGGTCCTCTGAACCCAGAAGCAGGGTGGAACAAGGAAAGTGTAAGTGGCCCCAAAGAGAAGGATTGTGTGGCTTTTTGGTGCCTGTAGTTGAAAAAAGAAGTGTCTCTCTGGATTTTTGCTTGTATGGCTTTGTGTATCTGTGTGTCCCCAGAAATACACATGTAACATATATAGCTATATCCTCACCTGTACTTAAGCTATACCTATTTATGAGTAAGGAGGTTCAGAAGTCCCTCAAAACAACAGGTAATAGAGGCTGCTAGGTGAGTCAGTGGATAGAAAACCTGATCTAGAGTTGGGAGGTCCTGGGTTCTAAATCTGGCCTATGACATTTCTTAGCTGTGTGACCCTGGCCAAGTCACTTAAGCCCAAATGCCTACCTAAACCTTATCAGTTTTCTGCCTTGGAACCTATATTTAGAATCAATTCTAAGACAGAAAGGAATGGTCTTTTTAAAAAGAACAGATAATACATTCACTTAAGCACCCACTCAGTACCTTGAATTGAAACTGGACCAGACCATGGTGTTATTGAGGTAAAAAAAAAATTAATGTCAAATCCCTGAACTAGACAATTTTCCATCATTTACTTTGGCACCTGTGGCCACAGATTAACTATCAGCTATTGGGCACAAGAGAGAATCAGGTGATAGAAAGAGGAGATTCACTGCAATATCCTCTGAGGGTGGGAAGGAAATCCCAACAATTCAAAGCATATCAGGATATCAATGCTCACAATGAGTATGAAAAATAAAATCATGCAACTTATTCAACAGTAGTTTAACAACTCGAAGGTGTTTGGATTCTCATAGATTCACTCATTTGGAGTTGAAAAGTGACCTTTGCCATCTACTAGCTGTGTGATCCTACAAAAGTCATTTAACCCTGTTTGCCTCAATTTCCTCATCCATAAAATGAAAATGGCAAACCACTCCAGTATCTTTTCCAAGAAAACCCCAGGTGAGGTCATGAAGAGTCAGACATTACTCTAACAACTGATCAACAATAATCTAAGTCCCTCTTTTTACAAATAAAGAAACTGAGACTTGGATAGGTCAAGTGACTTATCTAAGGTAACATGAATAGGGTTTTGAAGAAATAGGGCTGGCTGTAAAGACAAATAAAACTGAATCCAGGTGAATTAAATTCAATACAAACAAAAATTTTAAAGCATCTACTTTGCATAAAAGAGCATTGTTTCAGGCACTGGAGGAGATGTAACAGTATCAATTTCCTGACCTCATGAAACTGTCTAATAAAGTAATAGTTTAAAATTAATGTCAATCCAGCTTCATAAAGCATCCAACTCTGTCTCATGTAGCAGATTCTACCACAGGCAAAAAAGTTTCTAAGCAAAGTATGTATTGGGTATTTACTTATTCCCTTTACAGCTTCCAGAAAACATTTTAATACTTCCAGGGATGATGAGCTTACTGCCCAACAAGGCAGCCCATTCTATTAGGGAGAAAGAGATTCCACCTCTGATGAGTACTGTAGAGTTTCCTGAAGATGGAGATCAATATGGTAAAGGGACTGGATACCATACTGTATCAGATCAAAGAACTGGGTCTCTCTAGCCTAGAGAAAAGTCTTTGGACAGCACATGATATCTGTTTTTAACTATTGAAAAGATTGACAAGTAGGAGAAGGATTATATTTCTTTTTTGGGAAACCAGACAACAGATAGGAGGAAAAGATAGATACTTCAATGATGCATATTTCTGCCTAGCCTAAGAAAAGATTTTCCAACAATCATGGCTATCCATAAGTGAAATGGGATTCCTAGAAAACAGATTCCTCCTCCTTCTGAAACTTCAGGCAAAAACTCAAGGAAACTTTGTAGGGAATATTATGCTGTTACAGAAGGCTATGAGTTGAACTACGTGACCTCTGAGATCTCTTCAAGCTTCTATCATCTTTGACTTTCCTCCCACATCCATCCAATCCGTTGCCAAGTTTTATTTATATTACCTCCACAGTAATATTTAGCTCTATTCTGTTCTTTCTGTAAATGTCTTTTGTATACAATAAAGCTGACTTGTATTTCAGGTTGAATTACTCTGATTGTGAAGTAATAAGAAATGTCCTCTTTACCTCTATTTCCTTGTTTATCCTTTGATAGGAAGAAATGGAGACAGATTTCTAAGGGATTAAATAATATCATGTGTGTATACCTCCTGAAATCCTCCATGCCATCACAAGGCTTCCTTGTAGGCTGAGAGTGAACCTGAAATTAGAAAGATGGACTACTCAGCCCCATCTAAAGATTCCAGTGCAACAAATCTAAAATTAGATTGGAAGTTTCTAGGATAACCATCTCACCATTTCCTGATAAGGAGAGAATCAGGATAGCCAAGTTATGCCTGGAAGAACAATTATATAGGATAATTTAGGAAGTTTACAGTCATGTCATGCAATATTAGGCAGGTTTCTTTTATATACTCCTATGATTCCTTATAAAAATCCTAAAATTTCATATTCTCCTTTCCTCTTAATTAAACTATGTGTTTATGCAGCATTGTGGTCTAGAATGTGTGAAGAAAAGGGGTAAAAAGAAAAAAAAGTACTCAACTGAAATTGTTTTTCTCAAAGTTACTAATGACCACTTAAATGCCATATCCCATAGTCTTTTTTTTAGTTCCCATCTTTCTGAACCTCTCTGCAGCATATGACACTGTTGATTATCTTCTCCTAGATAATCTCTCCTCTCTAGTCTTTCATGATACTAATGTTCCCTGGTTCTTTTCCTACCTGTCTCCATTATGTGAAATAATATTTGTAAAGTACTTAGCATAGTGCTTAGCACATAGTAAGCAAAACATAAGTTCTTATTCCCTCCCCTTTCCCCTTCCCTTTGTTAATTCATCGTTGAGATACAAGATCCTCTTTTTGACATAAAAAAGTCCTTTACAATCTAGTTCCAGTTTTAATTTTTCCAGTTGTTAGTACCCCCCCATCACAATGTATTGATTTTTCATATATCCTATTTGTACTTATTTGTGAATATCTATTCCTCTAGTACCTTGATGGCAAACCTATGGCACATGTGACAACGATGGCATGCAGAGGCCTCTCAGTGGGCATGCACAGGTGGACCTCAATGGAGGTCCTATGTTCAGATCTGACCTCAGACACTTCCTAGCTGTATGACCCTGGGAAAGTCACTTAATCCCCATGCCTAGCCCTTACCACTTTTCTGCCTTGGAACCAATACATAGTATTGATTCTAAGATGGAAGGTAAGAGTTTTAAATATATTTATGCATGTGTGTGTGTGCATGTGTATGTGTGTTTGTGTGTGTGTGCGTGTGCGTGTGTGTGTGTATGTGTGTGTGTGTGTGTGTGTTTTTGGAGAAAGAGTCCATAGACTTCACCGGTCTGGCAAAGGTGTCCACAACACAAAATCAGTTCAAAACCCTTGGTCTCTAAGCCTTAGATAAAAATGGCTGTCCCATGACTCAGCAGAAGAGAGCCTTAAGCAACTGGGACTTCTGCCTATCTCCTCACTGGTATTAGTCACTCTATTTATCATAAATTCATTTAATAGAGAAAGTAGGTCAGCCATCCACCCAACTGAATGATAATCAAGGCTAGAATTCAGCTCTGTGTGTTCCCACAGCAAAGGAACATGACTGATGTAGCATCTCTTTGCAAAGAGTGCTCACTAGTTAATTTTTTGGCCAAAGTAAGAGTTTCTACCCTATCTTAGGTTCTCAAACCTAACCTAGATAGTGACATTAGCTAGAAATAGTAGGGGACCACAAATGAGCCTCTGCAGTCAACCTGGTGACCCTCTTTGGACTAAGTAAATTGGTTGTTCCTTTCTTTGCTCTACACGACAAAACAATGGACTCCAAAGCTACAAAAAAGAGCTCTTCTCTTTGCCACCTTTGTAAATAGGAAGTTGCATTCTCCTAATAACCTACAAATCCCAGGAGAACTCTCCTCTGTAACCCTAGCATTCTGAACCTCTGAGATAACTTTGTAGGAAATGGTCCTGCCAAGGTTGACTTTGGGCAAAACTTGGAAGTAAAGGAAGTTTGCTTTGACCTAAATCTCACCCTCTCTCCCTCTCTCCAAATTAATACTGCAGAGAGCAATCAAACTCTTCAATATTTTTTCTTTAATCCATGATTTCATCAGTGTAGGCACTCCCTCCATTGATGCAAACTACAAAGCCTCCACACCTTAGCAGATGGCTTCATGGGCTGCCCAAAGTTTCACCACCTCTTTGCCAGTCTTTAGGTGATGCATGTCTGGAAATTTAACTAGTATTCTTCTGTAGCAATTCATCTCCAGGCCTTTACTTATTTGAACCTCCCATCTCTAGGCCTGGTTTTTTATGTCCTGAGCCACCTTACTACCCCTAACTGCCCACTTTTGCCTACTTTGGTAAGGATTCTCTGCCTCTCTTCCTGTTTCCATCATGTTCCAGCTTCTAACCCATTCTTTTATGGTCTTTGGCCAAGATTTTCTGGTATCAACTCTTTGCTCTCCTGACCAAGTGCTTGCTAAATTACATCTTTATATATTCTAACACATCCATGGATCTTTGGCACCATTGACATGAGTGCTCCCTCCAACAATGCAGATCATAACCCATCTGTTCATGCCCAGATTGGACATCTTTATTTTAGATTTAAATATTTAAGTTTTCCTTTATTCACGGCTCTTTCAAGGCCCTATCTTGTCTGTTCTTGCTATGTGGAGAACAATTCACATGCCATAACCTAGCTGATACCAGCTGGTACATTCATGACTAATACTTGAGTTTGGTAAGTTGGAGACTTCTTAAAGAGAACTCTCATCCTTTACCATTGACTTGCTGTGTCTTCTTTAGGCATCCACTTACACACTCTGTACCTTCATTTCCAAACCTATAAATGATGGATTGTAAATCTTTTAGGAACTCCAATGAGCCCTAAAAATAAATTTATTAGTTCTAGTCAACATTCATTAGCACCACTGAGATGAACAAAGCATTGGGTTATACATAAGGAATGATTTGGTAATCCAATTATAAATGTTGTTTGTTCGTCTTTTCAAAGAGGACGAATGATATCACTAGGAGATGTCTTGATTTGTGTGTGAGTTAAATTTCAGTGAGGCAAAGTTGTACAAAGTTATCAGCCTTACTCTCTCTTCCAGAGTCATAAAAATCCTATGGCAAGACAAAAGCCAAGATGACTGGCAATGGTCCAGATTCAGTGGATGCCCTTGGCTTCTTTGTTGTCTGCCCAAGTTCTAAGTGCTCCAAAAAGCCTACTTTGGCCATCTTTGTGGCCATGGGAACAAATTGCTTTCATCTGCCTATTCTGCTCATGGAAGTCTTCCCAAGCTTCAGGTAGACATCCCTCTAGCTCAGTGGTTCCCAAACTTTTTTGGCCTACCGCCCCTTTTCCAGAAAAAATATTACTTACCACCCCCTGGAAATTATGAAACTATTTATTGAACTCAGAATAAAATGTAATACAAAAAAAAAGTGTGGGCATCACTGTCTCCCTGGATCGCTGCAGCACCCACCAGGGGGTGGTAGCGCCCACTTTGGGAATCACTGATCTAGCTCATCAATAGGATTGAGATCTGTCAGTTACTATCAGCTTGGGCCCATGTGCCTTATAAATACCATGCAATAATCATGTATAAAGCCTCAATACTAATTCTACTATCTTTGGCACAAATTCGAACACACAGTAGGCATCCAATAAGTCTTTGTTGATTTGACTATAACCTCCAAAGTAATGCCTATGTTCTCTTTGAATGTGGGTGGATACCTTTCAAGAGCAAATAAAATCAGCAAATGTTTGTCTGTAAAAGAAAGAAGAGGGAAAATGAAAGAAGGAAATTTCACAGTCTAATTCTTAAACAAGACATCAGAGGCCATCCAGTCCGACCTGTACCTGAATAGTATTTCCCTCTACCACATACCTGACAAGCAGTCACCGAGACTTTGACTAAAGTCCTTGAGAGAGAAGGGCACTACCTCTCAAGGCAACCCATTTGGTATGCCCTGCTGCTTTTTTTTTTTTGTCATCTCCCTACATAGGCCATTATCATAATATCATAATAAGGTTAATTAATGATTCTAAGTAAACATCTCTAATTAACTTAATTGTTCAACAATTTCAACAGATAATATCTTATAGCGCTTTAAGGTTTGCAAAGTATTTACATATGTTAAGTCACTTGATCCTCAAAACAACCCTGTGAGGCAGGTGCAATTATGTGTATAATGTCTAGAGATCTGGGCTTAGAGACCAGAAGGGCCAGGATCCCAAACTGCCTCTGGCACAGTCTAGCTTATGACCATTTAGCAAGTCACTTAGTCACTCAGAGTTTCTGACAGCTCTCTAAAATGGTAGCTCTTTTCCTGAGAGTCATAGCATCTTTACACACACACACATAAAGGATCCAAAGGATTTCAAGAGTTCATAAACATGTAAGGATAGAAAAAATATCTTTATTTTCACTGGTTTCTAACTGAAATTTAGCATTTTCTTAAATTATTTAAAAATACTGTTCCAAAAATGGATCCACAGGCTTCACCAGATTTCACAAGAGTCCATGACAAAAAAATAAAGTTAAGAAATCTTTTTCATTTGTCCCCTCAGCTCAGGTTAAAAACCCAGATTCAAGAATTTATAGGACATTAGTATTCAGGAAGCTAGTACTTGCAGGATATTTATTACTATGAAGCAGAGCAAGCAAATAAAAATGAAGAGCATATAAGAAATGATGAACAGGATGATTTCAGAAAGAACCGGAAAGACCTATATGAACTGATGCAGAGTGAAATAAGCAGAATCCAGAAAACATTGCACACAATAACAGCAATATTGTGGAATGATCAACTGTGAAAGACAACTACTCTCAGCAATACAATGATCCAGGACAATTCAGAAGGACTTATGACAACACATATTATCCATCTTCAGAGAAAGAACTGTTGGAATCGGAATGCAGATCAAAGCACACTATTTTTCACTTTAGTTTATTGGGTTTTTACTGAGGAGTTTTGGTTTTATATGATTATTCTCTCATAAAAATGAACAATATGGAAATATGTTTTGCATGATAATATATGCATAACCCAGATCAAATTGCTTACCCTCTCTGGGAAGGGGGAAGGAATGGAGGGCAGGAGACAATTTGGATCATATAACTTCAAAAAACTTATGTGGAAAATTGTTATTATATGTAATTGGTAAAATAAAATATTTTTTAACTAAAATGAAGTACACAGATATACAAAATATATGAAAATACAAACTGAACAGAGACTGAATCATGCAGAGCCAAGATCACCTACATGAGAAAGATACATATTGCAGGATTGATGCAAGATCTCTTGCAGTTGCAAAATCACCCTAGGCAATCCTGGCAGTTAGGGGAATGGAACTTTGACCCAGCAAGTGCCCGTCTCAAGACCTGACTACTGGAGCTGGGACTATAAATACCCCTGGAGAACCAACCTGGAGGTTCTGATTTCCTTGACCTCACCCAGACATCCATCTACCCCTGGACTTCCCTTTGGGACCCCAAGAGGGGAGGGAGGTTGGGTTGTGGAAAGTGTGCAGGAATTAGTTAAGTTAGCCTAGCCAGGGACACCCCTAAACCAAATCATTACCCTCTTTTGTCAAGCTGGTAGACCATTCTACATCAGGAGAGTGGGATTTATCCCTGGCTGAGGGCCAGTTCCCTCAGCCTGATGCTACTTTCTGAGGCCCTCTGCCAGCACTGGCCATTCACCCATAGCAACAGCTTCTCCAGACCTTAACCCTCTTCCCCCAGCTTACCCTTGTGTTTTAAATAAACCCCTTGCCTGATTCTGAGAGTTTCCATAGTTCATTTATAAAATCAATCAGGGCTAAGGGGCTGAGGAGAAGGAGGATAGCTACCGCTCATCTCCAGAGCGGGTTAGACCAGGCATCTATTTTATTCAGGAAGTGAGCCAGCTTCACTTCCTGTTGGTTTCTGGTTTCTCACCAGCAGGGAGGGGCTCCTCACTCCTCACCTCAAAGGAGCCTACAGACAGCAGGGAGACTGACTTAACATCTCAGCTCAGGCCCACACATCCCTGGCTGTCTCAAATCAACAAATACTGTAGTTGTAGGCTCCCTGGGCTAGGGGACTTACTGGTACCACCAGCTCCCCTGATTACCCCCTTATTACACAGTGATCTTGGTGAGAGTACCCACTCAGAATGAGGTCTGAGCAGGAAAGTTTTTTTTTTACCTTAAAGATGGGTGGGCTTGATTAAAAAGAGGTAATTTATTCCAGAACTGGAAGGGGTATTCCTAATCAGACCCAGATGTGATAGGGAAATTCCCCAGGGACATTTGTGAATAAGACACTCTGGTTGGGGTGGGAGGAAGGAGCTTCCTAATCAGGACCAGAAATTGCCTGAGGGTCCAATGTATAATCAGGGATCTCAGAAATAGGAGTCTTATCCAATCAGAAGCTGTGATCATTTACAGTTTGGAATACAGACAGAATAAGTCAGGATAGTAGAAAAGTATAGGTTTTGTTATTGTTCATATATTTATGGTCATTAGGACCACTTAGCCAAAGTCACTCCATGTTGTAGTCCTATCAATTAGAACTACAAATAATGTATTTCCAAAATCGTAATTATCACAAATCCCTTCACTAAAACTATCAGTTATAGGAGAGTAATCAATCTATATCTATAAAGAGTTTCCAAGCTAAAAATTCCCTATATCAATAAAAGCATTGGTCCAGACTAAAAAAATAAAATAATAATAGGTTGTTTATCTGATATTCTGTAATGTCCTAGTTGATCATTATAACTATTACTTTCTAATCAGGGAGATATACACTGAACTTCAGGACTTTTTTAGCATATAAATTGATCGAGATTTATGAGTACTGCTTGAGAAAGACATCCTAATTGGTCATGGAGAACCAGTTATACTAACCACTGTGGGAAAGGACAAATACGGCACAAAAGTAAATGAAAGAAATAACCATTCCCCAACAGATAAATGTTCAATGGATAGGATTAGATATTTGCCAAAGAAACCAAGCTATCAATACTCATATTAAAAAATGTTTCAAACTGCTAATAATTAGAGAAATGAAAATGAAAGCAATGCAATATATTTTTCCTTCTCTCATCCCATTGACAAAAATGACAAAAGCAAAAAATGACATGTTAGAGAAGTTTGGGGGCAACAAGCACAGTAGTACACTATTGTGGAACTATAAATTAGCTAAGCCATTCTGGTGAGCAATTTGGAAGTATGCCCAAAAAGGTTACTAATCTAATACTTTGATCCAATTATACCACTATGCCCCAAAGCAATCAAGAAAGAGGAAAAGGACCTATATGTACAAAAATATTTTTGGCAACTCTTTTCATAGTAACCCAAAATTGGAAATTAAAGGAGTGTCCAGTTTTGGGGGGAATGAATAAACCAATTGTTTTATCGATAGAATAGAAATTATTATGTTACTAAAATGATGAAATGGGAAGTTTCAAAGGATTCTAGGAAGACATCTATGAACAAATGCAGAGTAAAAACAGCAGAGTGAGGAAAATAATTTATAAAATAACAACCGATTATAGAGAAAAACTTTAGAATTCTGATCTAAATCACAGGCCCAGAAAACTGAAGATCAAACATGCTACCTACATCTCTTCAAAGACATGAAAGAGGGGGCAGCTGGGTAGCTCAGTGGATTGAGAGTCAGGCCTAGAGACGGGAGGTCCTAGGTTCAAATCTGGCCTCAGACACTTCCCAGCTGTGTGACCCTGGGCAAGTCACTTGACCTCCATTGCCCACCCATACCACTCTTCCACCTACGAGCCAATACACAGAAGTTAAGGGTTAAAAAAAAAAGACATGAAAGGCTTAAAATGCAGAATGAAACATAAATTTTCAGATATGGTCAATGTGGGGACTATGTATATTTCTTATTTGGTGCATATATGTATGTGTCTGTGTGTCTGTGTATTTTAAGTTGTTCAATAGGCCATGGAAGGGAGAAACAATGAATATTTATTTAAAATTGAGGAATAATGAAAAAATGAATACTTTTTTCAAAGGAAAAAATGGAAGAAGTGAAAGTGGACAAGTCTAAGAAAGAAGTCCTCAAAATTGGGGAGATTCCCATTCTTGATATTTTTCCTGGAGACAGTGTTCCTAGAGAGTCTCGCAGGAGTGGCTCTGTGTGATGTGTGTGTTGGCTCTGCGTGGTGGCCAATTATAAAAACATTGTCTCCCTTGTCTTGATTAAAAATGTCTTTTTGTAAAAAAAAAAAAAAAAAAAAAATTAAGCTACCTTTGGGAAGAAATCTATTGAGAGACAAAAACAACATAGAAAATAAAAAGCTGAGAGGGCAGATGAGATTGAAATTAGGTAAGAGATTAATTGGAGGAATATTTTTCTTACTGCAATAAACTGGATTGGGTTGGATGAGATTGATTTGATTTTTGAGTAGATTTGAATCATTGCCAGGCCAAATAAACTTCCTGGGGTCTTTCATTCATTTTCTCCTGGATGAGGATATTTTATAAAAGAATTTTTCTAATGATTTTGGATATGCTGTGCCAAACATGACCAATGGCTCATTTAAATCAAGCTGATGTTGGGTTGCAATAAAATGGAAATTAAATGTAATGCTAATATAATCTGACCCTTCACAATGCACTTTTTGCCACTGAGCAGACATAGAAGGCAACTACAAGGGAGACATATGAAGTGACATAGATGTAGTCAGGATCCCCTTCCTCCTCCCAATGGATTATGCTCAGAGTCATCATTCCTTGATCCAAGTGACCACATGGAAGCTCTAGCACTATTCCCAGTTGAAGGATTTGCACTGTGAGATAAGGGGGAGTACTTTCATTGGCAATAGTGCCAGAAGAGTGGATGATTCCTGGAATGTTTTTGTTTTTTTTTAAAGCAGAATAAATAGCCAGCCCCATTTATCTCCCTCTCTCTTCCTTTCTGGATCTTCAGGACTATTCAAGCTGGCCCATTCTGCCACAAATCAGACCTCAAAGATGCAGCTCGATATAATCCTGCATGATTTGAATCTGGGAAGGAGGAGAAAGGTGAAAAAGTGTAGATTTGGCACTAATTTGTCATATAACCTTAGACATGTTCCCCCCCCCCCCATTCCTTGGTTCTCAGTTTCCTCATCTGTAAAATGAGGTGGGATTGAAACAAGATGATCTGAAAGATTTCTTCCAGCTCTAGGAGAAGTCCATAGTTCAGTGAATCTCCATTTTCTCCTGTTTCCCATTCTCTAAATCAAAACTGCACAAATTAAGGAAATTAAATCCTAAGTGCAATTCCCACATTTTGCTCATGTAGGAGAACCAGTTCTTCCCTTGAAGATAAAAAACCTCCAGAGTACCTTAGAATTCATATTGAAAAACTTTGTAGGAAAACTCATGAAAATAGCATATTAAGAAAATGCTAAACTAACATGGAAATTATAATTATAATTCTATGTAATTCTATTTGGAGGACTTCTGTCACCTACCTGTCACCAAGAAGCCTTCTTATTCAGGAAAAGCAATCCCTCTGACCTCAGTGGCTACATTTTTAACCTTATAGCTTATCTAGTAGCATATAAACATGTTCAGCCTCTGCTATTACCTCCAGGCAGGCTGCATCTGATTGTCTCAGCTGGAGAGTTACCCAATTTAGTTTTCCAGATAGCCAAAAAAGGAAGTTCCACAAATATACCTTCTTTCTTTTTAAAAAAAATTTTTTAATTAAATTTTTAAAATTTTTTTTCCAGATTGAAATTTTCTTTTTTTATGTTCAGATTTCTTGTATTTTTTTATTTTTTATTATATATTTAGTAACCACCACAAAAAAACATTAAACTAATGCAATAAAAAATTATGTGCAAAACCATTCACTTCACATTGTATACAATTTGTTTAAAAATACATAAATTATATAGGTGTGCTAATATAAACATCCTCTGCTTTTGAGTTCCCTTTAGATTTGTTTTACTCTTTTTTCTCTTGATTTTAGGACTGCTGTTTTTTTAAATGTAATCATAGCATGTATTATTCTTGTGCTCTTTTCTTTTCATCTCTTCATATATTTCCCTTATTTTCTTTATATTTCCAATATTTGTTATTTCTAATAACAACATAAAACCTATTATATGATATATTCAAATATCTCTCTTCAACCATTTCTCCTAATCATTTCATTTGTGTTATTTCCATGAATATTTTCATATATACACAGTTTTGTATCCTCTCAATAATGCACTTAAAGATAAACCCTATTAATGGGATCTCTAGATCAATACATATGAATAGCTTTATAGCTCTTGATTTATATTTCCATTGTGTTTTCTAAAAAACAATTCACAACTGCCCTAGCAATGTAATATTTTGTTGTTGTTGTTGTTGTTGTTGTTGTTTTTCTTGTTCCTTGTAGTATTTTCTCCTTAACCTGGAAGCTATGGAACTTAGTGATGATGTTCCTGTGCATTTTCATCTTTTGGTCTCTTTAACATTGTGATCAGTGAATTCTTTCCATTCCTACTCTACCCTATGTTTCTAGAATTTCTGAGTAGTTTTCCTTGATAATTTCTTGGAGTATGTTATTTAAATCTTTTTGCAATTGTAATTTCCAGGAGTCTAACTTTTCTTATATTGTCTTTCCTTGATCTATTTCCCAGGTGAGTTGTTTTCATAATATGTTTCATATTCTCTTCTATTATTACTTTCTTTTGATTTTGCTTTATTATCTCTTGCTGTCTTAGGAAATCATTAGCTTCTTCTGTAATTCTAGTTCTTAATATATTGTTTTCTTCCATGAATTTCTGGATCTTTTTTCCATTTAAGTGATCTTTCATAATTTTCTTGACTTTCTTACATTGATCTTTTTTCCTAATTTTCCCTTCACCTCCCTTATTTGGTTTTTGAAGTCTTTTATAAGCTTTTATAAAAGCTCTTCTTGGTCTTATGACCATTTATTGTATTTCTTTGCTGTTCTTGAAGTAGATATTTTTACTTCATTCTCCCCTAAGTTTGAGCCCAGATCTTCTTTGTCCCCATAATAGCTATCAATAATTGGGTTCTTTCTCCTTTACTTGCTCTTTTTTTTTTAAGCAGCCTGGCCAATAGACTTAATTGTTGACATTTTTCTAGAGTCCCAGGATTCCTAATGTGTTGGGATATATTCCATCAGGTTACAGAAATGTGTGTGTGTATTTGTTTTTTCCAGTATCCTATTTAGTTATTTCAGTTTTTATAGTCCACAGTCCCATGTATTTCTAATTTCCTACTCAAACCCCAGTCAGTGATTGACCTCTGGTACTCCAACCACTGCAACTGCAAGCAGACAGTCCACCTCCACCTATGACAGCAGCTGGGGGCTCCACTATCCTAGAACTAACCATAGCTGATGGGGCTCAAGTCCCTCAGCAAACACACTCACCACTGTGAGCTACTTCCTCACTCTTTCTCTCCTACCTCTGTAACCCAAGATAGAACAGGTGTCTAGTTCACATTCCTGTGGCCTCGAAAGTCCTTCATTTGTTAGCAGCAAGATATGAGTTCCTGCCCTCAGGGTCTGGCACTAGTAGACTCTGTGGCATATGCCCCTTCATTCCCCAGCTGTGGATCAGTAGGGATCTCCAGAGTTGAGACCACAGCAGACACAGCTGCTCCCAGCACACATTGCTTGCAGATTGATACCATTTTTAACAATCATTTTTGCCATCTTGTGGCCCATGTTCTCTCCAGTGTATAAAAGACAGGTCTTGAACCCAGTTCTGCCTGACTCCATCTGTTCCTTCCATAGCAGTGAATAGTCTTTTTCATCATGAGTCCCTTGAAGTTGTCCTGGATCTATGCATTGTTTTCCTTCTAATCTTGGTTGCACTGCCTGTTTCCTTCAATTGATTGCTCCTCAAATAATGTAAACTCCCCATAACACTCACCAACCTATTGATGCCCCTCTTAAACTGTAGCACCAAGAAATGAAGACAATATTCTAGCTGTTCTCTAATCTGGGCAGTATTCAGAGGCACTAAGATTTCCCTAATCCTGGAAACTTGCCTCTCAACATTTTTCAGCTGCCATATCATGTTATCGTTGCATATTTATCTTGCAATCCACTAAAATCCCTAGATGTGATTTTTTTCTGAGAAACTATCTAACCATGCCTCCTCCATCCCATTACTTGTAAAATGTGTTTTTAAAACCCAAATGTAGGGCAGCTGGGTAGCTCAGTGGAGTGAGAGTCAGGCCTAGAGACAGGAGGTCCTAGGTTCAAACCCAGCCTCAGCCATTTCCCAGCTGTGTGACTCTGGGCAAGTCACTTGACCCCCATTGCCCACCCTTACCACTCTTCCACCTATGAGACAATACACCGAAGTACAAGGGTTTAAAAAAAAAACCAAATGTAAGACTATAGATAGATAGATAGATAGATAGATAGATAGATAGATAGATAGATATGCCCATTGAATCGCATCTTATTAGATTCCAACCAATGCTCTAGCCTATCAAGACTTTTTTTTAGACCCTGGTTTTCTCTTCCAGTGTGTTAACTATTTATCTTTTCTACCTTCATATCATTAGTAAATGTAATGAATATTCCATCCATATCTTAATTCAAGTCTGATAAAAATTTCTAATAGCCAAGGGCTAAGCACCAATCCCTGGGAGACCTTCTCTCAATCTGACATTGAATTTTTGATGACTGTTTTTTGAATATAGTCATTCAACCAGTTCTGGATCCATTTAATCCTACTATTGCCTAGTAAACAAAGTCTGAAATACTTCATATTGAAGTACTTCTCTCTCTCTTATGATACTTGAGATTAAGTTCAAGTAGGTCTTCAGACTTTCTTAGAAGTAAAAAAAATTCTCCCTGTCACTACCCTACCCCATCTCTGGTAGCAATGGCAACAAAGGGGGAAGAGTTCTTCTCCCTATCCTCACCTTTAGGAGCAATGGCAGCAAACATACAAGCTGCTTGCTACATAAGCCTGAGACTGGTTCTTAGAATCCAAACTGACATTTCTGCTCTGTGTTTCTTTCCCTGAGAACAAGTGATCAAGTCCTAATACTAAGATGGGTGTTTTTGACCTTGGCGGCTACCTCCTTAGTTTAAGAGGTCTGAGACCATTGAGATGGTGTTGGCAAAAAGAAGTACTTCCAGAATCTATCTATGCCCCTTCTTTGAGGAGATTACTAATGAGAAAAAGAAGAGCTATACTATTACTCCAGAAGATAGGGACCTTGACTAAATTTTAGACAGTCATCAGGGGTCAACTCAAACTTCTATGAAAAAAAATCATAACAATAACATAACTAACAAATAGTGACTGAACTTGAAAAATGAAGGACCACCCATTATCTCCTGAGGTAACTCATTCTACTTATGAATGACTTTAGTTGTTAGCAAATTTTTCTTGATATTACACCTAAGTCTTCTTCCATTTATAGCTCCTGGTTCTGTGCTTTTGAGCCAACAGAAGAAATCTAATCTATTTTTAACACTCTTGTTGTTGCTTAATCATGTTCTACTCTCCATGACTCCATTTGGGTTTTCTTAGCAAAGATACTGAAATGATTTGCCATTTTCTTCTCCAGCTCATTTTACAGATAAAGAACTGAGGCAAACAGGGTTAAGTAACTTGTCCAGGGTCACACAGCTAGTATGTTTCTGAGGCCAGATTTGAACTCAGAAAGATGTCTTCTTTGCGCTACACCAATCACTCTATCTACTTCATCACTTAACCTATCAAAGACTTGAAGATAATTGTCTTCTCAATCTTATCTTCTGTACTCATATTCCACTTTTAAGCTTAGCTTTCCCAGAAAACTTTAGTTCATCCTAAACTTTGGTGATTCTGATATTATTCTTATTGTATCATATCATACTTTTTTACTCATCCGCAAGAGCTTCCCTATGCTAAGCCAAGGTGATACAAAGAAAAGCAGATTCCTCAAGAAGCTTACATCCTAAGAGGGAAATAGTATAGACATAAATAGGGCTAATGCAAGATAGATACAAAGTAGATCAAAGAGGACCTTAGAGAAAAAGCTCTATTACCTGAGGGGAGCCTGCAAAAAGTGAGAACTGAATTTTGAAGGAAACCAGGGAATCTAAGAGGTAGGATTGAGGAAGGAGAACATTGCAGGCATGAGACAAACAAATAGTTCAAAGGCACAGAGAAGTAGGATTCAGAATGTCTTTTTCAAGAATAGTAGAGTGTTTGGAGGGGATTAAAGGGTAAATAAACTGAAGAGGTAGAAAGGAGCAGAGTATGAAGAGTTCTAAACTTCAAAGGGCTTGATATTTGACCCTAATGGTAATAGGAAGCAGGAAGAGTTTGAGGGCAGGAGAGGATAAGTGAGTAACATGATCAGAGGAGAGTTTTAAGAAACATCACCTTGGTACCAATGTGGAGGACAGAGTTAAGTGAGAAGAGACTGGAGACAAGGAAACCAATTGGAAATCCTTTTTTTTTTTTAAGGAAAAAAAATTTAATGGCAGCTTCTCCTACCCTTTATTTTTTTATTTTTTATACGTAACATAACATAATGCATAACAAAACAATAATATAGGATATGCAATTTGTTATAAGTATGTAATAAAATATAAATATGCTTATACAAAAAACATATTCTTCTGTCCAAAAATCTCATTCTTTTTTTCTCTCCCTCCCCACCTCCTACTCTCCTCAAAAAGATAGCTAATATGATAAAGATTGTACATTTGTTATATAATACATATATGTACAACCTTTTATCATATTATCATGTTACCATATACAAAATATATATTGCTCACACTAGAGGAAAATTCGCAGAAGAAATAAATTCTTTTGCAACAAGTATATTTAGACAATTTTGCGTCTTCCATTCTCATCAGAATTGTTGTTTTATCTATTTAAATATTTAAATATCTAAAGAATTTCATTTTTAAGAGTTTTCCTTCCTTCCTGAACTAACTTCTTCCATAGAATTTTCAAAGTTGCCCTGGGATTCTACTCATTCTTTCTCTAAAGCCTTGGAAATCTATTCTCCCCAAATCTAGGAGTCAAACTAAACTCTTATTCTCTGATCTCCCCTCCCCTAATATAAATTTGGTGATGGAGAAGGGTCCATTTCCCAAATTTCTGGTCGTTTCTACCCTAGACACCCGTTGGAACCAATTAGTCCAGAATAGAATTGTTTCTGCTACATTCTGATGTAAGAAGTCCTTGTCTTCCCCAGTGGCAACAAATTCCCCACTCTCATCACAATCTCTTCAGAGAAAATCACAGGCAAACAAGATTCTAAAAAGAAAAAAGGGAGTGATTTTGAGAGAAAAAAATGGCAATGTAAAAGAGAACCATGTAGACTATTAAACCAATCCCATCATTGAGCAGACAGCCTCTCATATCTGGATTTAACAATATACTACCAATAACTCCTTTTTACATAAACTCAGTGGTCATGCTGAGTTTCTTCCTTTGTTCTCAGCTAAGTGACAGGAAAATTATTTAAATTTAATTTGATCTTTTCTAAATAGCAAATATTGCCTTGGTGGTTTCCTAGACTCTGCCTGCTTCACAAAACTTGCTTAGAATCCCCTAGAGCCACACAGAGGTTCAAGGCAGAATCTAAATAGAGTGATTTAAACTGAATACAGCTTTTGAGGTCATGCTTTTTTTCATGTTTCTTCACTGGAGAAAGTCATGATGAAAATGTTAATCATACATACATAGGGGAAGCTGGTGGCTCAGTGGATTGAGAGCCAGGCCAGAGAAGAGAAGACTTCAGGGTTCAAATCTGGCCTTAGATACTTCTTAGTTGTGTGGCTCTGGGTAAGTCACTTCATTCCCATTGACTAGCCCTTACCACTCTTCTGCCTTGGAACCAATTCACAGTATTGATTCTAAGACAGAAAGTTAGGTGGTGTTTTTTTTTAATTATATATGTGTCATATATATTATAAAAATAATATGTACATATTATGTTATATATAAATATGTATATGAATGAGTCTATGTGTTTATCTATACAGATATATATATTAAACTTGACATCTAGGTGGTGCAGTGGATTATAGTTCTAGGCATGGAGTCAGGAAGACCAGAATTCAAATCTGACCTCAGATACTTACTATGTGTCCCCAAGCAAGTCACTTAACCCTATTTATCTCAGTTTTCTCATCTGTAAAATGAACAGAAGGGAATAGCAAATCACCCCAATATCCTTGCCAAGAAAACCCCAAATGATATCATAAAGAATCAGATTGTACTGAAGTCACCAAACAACAATATCAAATTCAAGTGTACCTTGGGTACATTACCTTTCACATGCACTTGGAGTTCTTCTTCCAGAAGTGGTGATGGATTGGTGCTGAGTCATCCATACTTTCTCGCTCCACAGTTTCAAGCCCAACAGCATTCCTTTGGCAAGGGATGGGGATGAAGACGTCTGTGAACAAGGTCACAGGAGCACGATGATCTGCACACTGCGAGTGGGAGCTTCATTAGCTCTGTGTTCTAACACTGAAATAGCTAGCTGTAGGGACTTAATACATTGCTGTAGCTACACAGACAAAGTATGCATAATCCCAATATTTTAGCTTGAAAGGATGGAAGAAATTATTCAATCCAAATCCTGGAATTTTATAGATAAGGAAACAGATTGAGACTAATTAAGTGACTTGACCAAAGGCATAGAGTCATTCTTGGTGGAATCAAGCAAGATTAGACTCTTCTCTTATATCCTTTGGACTGGATAAAGGTATTTTATTCAAATGATTTTACTCCATTAATTTGGGGATTTTATTCTAATAATTCTGTCTTCAAATATGACAGGCAGCAATGTTGTCTTCATATTCTTTGCATCTCGTGATCCTGCCAACCATGGCACTTTCCCTTTTTCTTAAGAAGTTTATTTGTCCAATAGTTGTCATGGATTTGTGCTGTCATCCTCACTTTTACTCTACCAACAACTCTTCAGTTAGTGAATCAGTCAACAAACATTTATTAAGCACTCACTGCATACTAGGCATGATGCTCAATGCTGCAGAAACAATTAAAAAACAAAAAGAAAAGTTCCATGGGAACAGCTAGGTGATTCAGTGGATTGAGAGCCAGGCCTAAGACAGAAGGTCCTGGGTTCAAATTTGACCCCAGAAACTTCCTAGCTATGTGACTCAGGTCAAGTCACTTAATCCCCATTGTCTGGCCCTTACTGCTCTTCTGCCTTGGAAACAATAGTCAGTATTGATTCTATAATGGAAGGTATGGGTTAAAAAAGGAAAAGGAAAGTCTCTGCCCTCAAGCAGTTTATTCTTTAATGAAGGAAGAATAGATAGATAGATAGATAGATAGATAGATAGATAGATAGATAGATAGATAGATAGATAGATAGATAGATAGATAGATAGACAGACAGACAGAAGGGAGGAGTGGGGAATGAAGCTTCTAGGCTTGGGTGCAGTTTGGTGAAAAATGAAAACACAGCTGGTCTAGGTATTCTTAAATTGAGGCTCTAAAAAAACCTAGCCAATTGGGAAGGTTGAGGAGAGCATGGAGATAGGAGAGGGGAAGAGTATTTCCAAGGTGTAAATTCTAGCTTTAGAGTAATCTTCCAGGATGAGGAGGTTTTCTGCTTCATGACAGAAAAGTCTGGAGTACAATCTAGTGAGAATAAAATTTCCCACTTTAGTGGGAAATATTATATTAGAATTAGAATATTATATTGGAATTGTATTGGAAATCAGAAGAAAGTTGAATTCTTGTCCCTGCTGTGCCAACTAGAGTTGGCAAAGATAAACTTAAACAAGTTATTTAATCTCTAGACACCTCAGCAAAACAATTTTTACTCTTTTTTTTGTTGAGTTCAACTCCTTGAGACCCCATTTGGGATTTTCTTGGCAAAGATACTGGAGTGGTTTACCATTTCCTTCTCCAGCTCATTTTACATAAGAGGAAATTGAGGCAAACAGAGTTAAGTGACTTGCCCAGGGTCACACAACTAGTAAGTGTCTGAGAAAAAATTTGAATCCAGTAAGAGGAATCTTCCTGATTCCAGGTCAGGCACTCAATCCACTGCACCTACCTGCCCTGCAAAATAAGTAGATAATCTAAAGACTCTTCCAATTTTATCATTCGATGATTCTAGTTATGAGGAATACCAAATGTCACTGGCTGGCTGGCCTGTCAATTGATATCAGGTCAGAAAGAAATTAAAGAACTTAATAGGCTTTGATAGATAGATAGATAGATAGATAGATAGATAGATAGATAGATAGATAGATCTTACACCTAAGGATACTAACATTACCCTGTGTCATCAACTCACTTTATCAATCTATATAACTCCTTTCCGAAAAGATCACAGATTTAGAGCTAGAAAGGACTTCAAGTCCAATCTCCTCTTTTATAGATGACAAAATCAAGGTCCAGACAAGTTAAGTGACTTGTCCAGCAGAATTACACAGCTAATAAATGTCTGTGGTAGGATTTGAACTCAGGTCTTCCTAACAAGTTCCTGCTTTCTATCTACTACACAAATTCATATAGAAAGAATCTTGGTACCTCAACTTGCTCATTACCCATTCAGTCCTCTACTCTTCCCTTATGGCTTCTGACTGCATCAATCTACTAAAACTGCTCTCTAAAAGTTTAATTAATGGCTAAATCCAATGATCTTTTCTAGGTCTTCATTCTCTTTGACCCTCCACCAAAATTTAACACTGTTGACCACTCTCTCTTTCTGGAAATTTTCTTCTCCCTTTGGTATTGTTGCCTCTTGGTTCCCCTCCTACCAGTCTGACTTGTCCATCTCTTATTATTCATCCTTGTTTCACCCACTAAGGGTGGGTAGGAACCAAGGCTTAGTCCTAGCCCTTTTCTTTTCTCTATATTCTCTTCCTTGGTGAGCTCATCCAAGTCTCATAAGTTCCATCATCACTCCAGAGAAGGGAAACATCATTGTGGACCATAGTAATCCAGGAAAACTCACAAATTTATAAAGCTAGGGGACAACTCCCAAATCTATATGTTAAATCCTCTCTCTCCTTTGAGCTCTAGTCCCTCAATACTAACTGCTTACTGGGCATCTCCACCTAAATATGTCAGTCAGTCAATAAACACTTATTAAGCACCTCCCGTTATGTAAAGGATGGCAACATGGAATCCCTGCAAAATACAGGGTCAACCTCACCCAAAGTTCTCCAGGGGGCATCCTTTACATAACACTCCTATGCACCTCTAAATTCCAGTGCTGGAGAAGACTCTTGAGAGTCCCTTGGACCACAAGGAGATCAAATCAGGCAATACTTAAAGAAATTGAAACTGAAACTGAAGCTTAAGCTTAAATATTTGGCTGCATAATGAGAAGAGAAGATCAGAAGACTCTGATGTTGGGAAATACTGAAGGCATAAGGAAAAGGAGATGGCAGAGGTTGGTTAGATAGACTGAGGATTCCATTGTTCTCCTAGTTACCTAGGTTCAAACCTGTTGAAGCATCTTTGATTAGTCTTCTCCTCATGCTCACTCCCATTCATTCAGTTACCAATGACTATCCATTTTGGGAACAGCCAGCATGGAGTCAAGAAAACCCATCTTTTTTAGATCAAATCTGGCCTCAGACACTTTCGAGATGACCCTGGTCAAGTCACTTAACCCTGTTTGCCTCAGTCCCTCATCTATAAAATGAGCTAGAGAAAGAAATGACAAACCATTCCAATATCTTTGCCAAGAAAACCCCAAATGGAGTCATGAAGAGTTGTACAAAATTAAAAACAAAAACATCCATTTTACTTCCAGCTACTCTCTAAAAGTTTAATTATTAAATCCATTGGTCTTTTCTCAGTCTTCATCCACTTTGACTCTCCACCAAAATTTAGTCCTGTAGACTACTCTCTTTTTTTGGAAATGTTCTTTTCTCCTCATTTCCTATTTTTTCTTCTCATGTTGCCCCCAACCATGTCCAGACCTTAACCAACCATACTTAAATGTCTTCCCATTCCCATTTTTTTTTCTATTATATCCTTCCAATAGGTAGCCAAATAGTCTTCCCAATGCACAGGTTCTAAGCAGCTCTCTCCCCTGCTCCCAAACCTTCATTGGCTTCCTATTGCCCAAATAAAATATTTAAATTGATTTAGAGTCCTGTAGAATTTGCCTCCAACCTACAATTCCAGCTTGACTTCATATTGCTCTCATTTATGCATCCTACACTCCAGTTATACTTCTTTCCTCCCACTTCTGTATATTTGTGCAGGCCACCCTTCAGGTCTGGAATGTATTTCCTCCTTATCTATACCTATCCTCTTTCTTATAGGTTCATCTCTGGTGCCATTTCATTCATGCTGCTTTTTCTAATTCACCTCCAACCCTTAGCCTTCTCTCTTCCCAATTTTTCCTGGAGTTTTTTATCTGGAACTTACCTTTCCCCTGCCTGCATCATGGATATATAGAGAGATATATAGATATTGATATTGATATTTACTTAGGTGTATTTAGGAGAACATAAACTTCCTAAGGGCAGAATATGTATAATTTTTCATCTTTTTCTACCTCTAGCACCTATTATGATACTTGTATACATTTGTTGTTGTTCAGGAATGCCTGACTCTTCATGACCCCATTTGAGATTTTCTTGGCAAAGATCCTGGAATGGTTTGTCACTTCCTTCTCTAGCTCATTTTACAGTTGAGGAAACTGAGGCAAACAGGGTTAAATGATTTTCCCAGAGTCTTATCGCTATTAAATATCTGAGATCAGATTTGAACCCAGGTCTTCCTGACTCCAGGCCCAACACTCTAATCTGCTGAGCCACCTAGCTGCCTCTAAGTCAAACAAAGTTAAGTGAATTTCCCAGAGTCACACATCTGGAAAATATCTAAAGTTAAATTTGAACTCAGATCTTCCCAACTCTATGACTAATGTTCTATGCATTGAACCACCCAGCTGCCTCCTAACTTTTGCACATAGCTCATGTTTTAATAAATGTTTTTGAATTGATTTTTCAAAAACAAGAGCAAACAGGAATGAGGAAGTAGAATTCTTATACCCTAACTTGCTCCCTCCAAGGTCCTTTTGAGCTATAAATCCTATGATCTCTCTGAAAGCTCAGTCAGCCAGTAAACATAGGAGTGGTGGAAGAGATTGGACATCTTTTTTCTCTCTCCCCTGATTTTTTTTTCTTTTTAAGCCCTTACCTTCCTTAGAATCAATTCTGTGTACTTGTTCCAAGGCAGAAGAATGGTAAGGGCTAGATTTAATTGAAAAAAGTCCCTATGACAGCCTGAGATTTATTTTTCCTTAGAGTGTCTAGTCGCCACCCTGTAAACATTAGAGCTAATCTTCAGTTCCTGGAGTGGAGAACTTCCAGCTGGAGCCCAGACCTCCCCCAAATGAGGCAGGACACTAGAAAGCCCCAGCATTGTTACAGGGTTGGCTGGAGTTGGTCTCTGTGCTCTGGCCATAGCGTTTTGCCATTGATCACTGAAACGGAGCTGATCCAAAGTGATCCAAACCTCTTGTTTTATAGTTTTGTTTTTTTCTATTTGTCTTCTATTTAAATTGCCCGTGGCTTAGTCAGAGACAATGGGGAGCACCTGGAATGGAGCTGCCCACTGTGTGTGGACATGCTGAGGAAATACTTGCTGCCTGACAGATTTCCTCTTGGCTTGATTGTCCATGGTTTCAGGCTGGTATCAGGAAGTGGGGCTGTACTTCTGGACTGGGCTCCCTCTGCTGGTCAGCGCTGAAAAAGGGAGAGCCAAAAGAGCCAGTTGGTTTGTAGACGAATTTCCAGAGCCGCCTTTCCTAACTTGAGAGCTTCACACCACTCCCCATCCCACTGCCCAGTCTATCAGTGAGCATCTTCTTAAGCACCAACTAGTGCCGGGCACGGAGCACAGTGCCAGGGGTTACAAAGAACAGCAAAAGACAGCCTCTGCTCTCAAGGACCAGGCTCTAATTGGGGAGATAATATGCAAAAAAAGATGGAGTAATTAGAGCTAAACCTAGAGATAGGAGGTCTCTGCTTCAAATATGACCTCAGGCACTTCCTTGCTGTGTGACCCTGGGCAAGTCACTTAACCCTCATTGTCCAGCCTTTACCTCTCTTCTGCCTTGGAACCAATACATAGTATTGATTCTGAGATGGAAGGTATGGGTTAAAAAAAAAAAAAGTAAAAGGGAGATAATCAAAAGAAGCCAGGGAAGCCAGGAAATGTAGCAATGGAGATAAAGAGAGAAGAAAATTCCAGACAAAAGAAACAGGGATTGTGGACCAGGCCCAGAGTTGGAAGGTTCTAGGTTCAAATCTGGTCTCAGACACTTCCTAGCTGTGTGACCCTGGGCAAGTAACTTGATCCCCATTGCCTAGCCCTTACCACTCTTTTGCCTTGGAACCACCAATACACAGTATTGATTCCAAGACAAAAGGTAAGGGCTTTAAAAAAAAAAAAAAAAAAAGGAAACAGGGAAAATATGCAAATTTGGGCAGTAGGAGAGGAATACTATCTCTGACAGAAGAAGCTCTTACAGTGAGCCCTGGTAAACTCCAGTAATGATTTAGTGGATATCAGAGATCACGAATTCTCTTCTAGAACATCTACACACTCCTGCAAGCTGTGACTCTCCTGATGTAGCCTAAGATCTCATTAGTAGTTTTGGCTGCCATATCATATCACTGATTCCTGTTTTAGTTGTGGTCCAGACATAATTTTCAGCTACTGTTATGACACTAATTACAGCTCCTTAAACCATTTTTAGACAGTCTAATCCTCCCTATCTTGAATTTGTGAAATAGATTCCTAATTAGTGTGGATTCTAAGGAGTTTCTAATGTGAGATTCCTAATAAGAGTGGCAATGACCCTGAGTTCTCAGATATGCCAACAAAAGACAACTGGCAGATTTAATCTAGATGAAAGAGTTTTAGAACCAAGGTAGCTTAACTTGTCTTCAAGCACCTAGGTCTGTAATGGCGAACACATGGCACACGTGCCAAAGATGGCATGCAGAGACCTCTCTGTGGGCACACATGCTGTTGTCCACCAGAGTTCATTACTAGAAAGGCAGAGGGGCTCAGGGAGAGCTGCTCCCTTCCCCTTTTCCACCATGTCTCCCCAAACCTCTGCCCAGCAGCCCAGTGGAAGTGTTTACTCCCTCCCCTGAGCAAAGTGCTTGGTCTACTCCCCTCCCTTTCTCATTCCTCTATCTGGGATAAGGGGGGAGACACCCAAGGCACTCCATCTTGGGGGAGAGGGATAGAGCATGGCCTGCAATCTGAGGGGGACGGGGCACGGCACATGTTTTCTAAAAGGTTTGCCATTACTGACCTCAGTGGTACAGTTGCAAGAGAACTGGGTCTGGAGTCACAAAGACCAGAGTTAAAATCCTGCTTCAGATTCTTGCTAGCTGTGTGACTTTGGGCAAGTTGCTCAACATCGGTTTCTTCAGCTGTAAAATTATTCTAAAATTAGCTCCTCCTTCACAGGATTATGAGATAATATTTGTAAAGAACCTAACACAGTGCCTGGCACATAGTAAGTGCTTAATAAATGTTTCTTTCCTGCCTTAAGTCAAAGAAGCTAATCAACAAGGCTACTGGCCACCAGCTTATTAATTATCTTGATCCGGAGAACCTCATACTGATACAGAGAAGGGTCAGATCTGTGTCAGTGGAAGAAATACACTTGGGAAATAATAGGTTGGGGTTGTCTGTATGAAAATATGTTCCTGAAAATTGATGGAACCTGGCTCAGCTACACCAAGGCAGTAGGCAATACTAGAGAAAGATGATTAGATTTGAAGCTAGAAGAACTGGATTCAAATGCTAATACCACTATTGAGTATTAGCTTGGGTACATAAGTCATTTAGTTTCTCTGGTCTCAGTTTCCTCCTTTGTAAAATGAGGTGAATTATACTAGAAGACAAATTCTAAATCTACTATCCTTTGACCCTTTTGTCATTGTTGTTCAGTAGTGTCTTAATCTTCATACCCCATCTGAGTTTTTCTTGACAAAGAAACTGAAGTGGTTTGTCATTTCCTTCTCCAGCTCATTTTACAGAGAAGGCAACTAAGGCAAATGGGATTAAGTGACTTGCCCAGGATCACACAGCAAGTGTCCAGATTTGAACTCAAGAAGATGAGTTCCTGACTTCAGTATCTGATACTCTATTTATTATGCCATCTTACTACCCACCCTTTGATTCTAGAGATTTGCAATAATCCTTGCTGTGGAGTGACTTTATTTCAGCACTGTGCCTCCCCCTAGACCAGTGATGGCAAACCTATGAAATGGGTGCCAAAGATGGCACACATAGAGCTCTCTGTGGGCACTCAGTCACCCTCCCTCCCCCCAACTCCCACCCAAGATTTCATTACAAGACAGACAGAGGGACTCAAGTGGAGCACTTCCACAGTGCCAGACAACATTTTTTCACATCCCTGCCCTCTGACCAGCAGCTCAGTGGGAACACACAGCAGGTAAGGTGGGTGGCTCACAGGTGGCAGAGCTGGAGGGGAGGGGAATATTCAGGCCATTCCCCTCCCCCCTCTTTACCCACACTAAGGACATTTCTCACTTCACACACCCCTCTGCCTAGCGCCCAATGGGAGCATTTTGTCCCTCCCCTATGTGGGGTAAGGGGTGGGACAGGGCATGCCCAGCATGTGGTGGTGGGGAGGAACACAGCACATGGTCTGTGGAAGGGGGCCAGGCACAACACTCAGTCTGGGGGTTAGGGTGGGGGCTAAAAGGTTCACCATCACTGCTCTAGATGATCTTTCTAGTCTATTGGGGAAATTCAGAGCTGGGAGGGGCATCAAGTCATTTTCTGATTCATCCCTATGCCTCCTGGAAAAGCCACATCCAAAACATCCCAGATTGCCTTTCTTTAAAACTCTCCAGAACAGAAGACATCACTAGGTATCTTTTCTTTTTCTTAAATCCTTACCTTCTGTCTTAGAATCAATACTAAGGCAGAAGAGCAATAAGGGCTAGGCAACTGGAGTTAAATGACTTGCTTAGGATATGTCTGAGGCTAGATCAGAACCCAGGTCCTCTCAATTCCAAGCATGGAATTCTATCTACTGTACTACCTAGCTGCCCCCACACTAGGTGTCTTTATGAGACATTCCCATATTTCATAATCCTAAAAGGCTTGAAGTTCTTTGCATCACCACAGTCTAAAAATCCTGTTCTATTTGATGTCAGAAGGCAGAAGTAGGGGCAATGGAAAAAGTTATGAAGAAGTAAATTGAGGAAAAAACAATTAGAAAGAATGGGTTACCTCAAGAGGTAGAAGTTTCCTACTCCAGCAGGTCCTAAAGTGTTAATTGGATAAGAGCTTGTCAGGGATTTTATGGAAGGGATTCCTGTTCTGATGTTGTTCCTGCTCATGTCCCTTCCATCTCAAGGATTCTATCAATTGTTCTCCCTTATCTTTTTGCTCAATGATCACAACAAAGTCAATCACTATCTAGTCCATAAATCTCTTCACATAGTTCAAGACAGTTAAAGCCTGAACTTCTAAGAGTTAAATAAAGGAAACTCCTTTGAATTTTCTGCACATAGCTAATCATGAAAGACATGATTACACAAAAGCTAGGCACTAGAGGTTTAGAAGGATTGCCTCACGTAAACACAAATGGAAACAGCAGCTTCCTTCTGTGTGGACCCCAATTGTATCTCACTGTAAATCTGTGATTTTTCATGTTTCTTTTCTTGACAGGGTAAAGCAGTTATATAGAATCTGGTAACTGCCCCATCTGCCCAAGTGGCCCAAATAAAATTCTAAACCCCTGCAGACCTCATCGATTTTATTAATCCTTCTGGTTGAATTTGCACCTGTACCTCTCAGTGACTATAACTGGTTCCTTGAAACACACAGGTTCTTAATCCCTTTGCTTGTTTTTTATTATTTCAGCCTCAGGTTCATAGTATTTATGGTTTCTTGAATCTATCCATTCGATACATTTATTTAGCACTTACTATAGACTTGGTAAGTAGGGTAAATATTTAGTCTGGTTACCTTCCTTGGTCAACACGAACCAGTTAGTTAACATAGTTAAATTGTATTCAGCAAGCATTCATGAAGCAGCTCCTATATACACGGCACTGTGCTAGGAGCTGAAGATACAAACATGGGGAGGGAATAGCATTTATTTATTACCTAATATGTTGCCAGTAAGGGCAGCTAGGTGGTACAGTAGATAGGAAGACTCATATTCCTGAGTTCAAATCTGGCCACTGACGTTTCCTAGCTGTGTGATCCTGGGTAAGTCACTTAACTCTTTTTGCCTCACTGTCCTCATCTGTCAAGTGAACTGAAGAAGGAAATGGCAAATCACTCCAGAATCTTTGCCAAGAAAAACCTTTGAGTCAAAATCAACTGACAAAACTACATGCCAGGCACTGTGTTAATTGCTTTTCACAAATAATATCTCATTTGATCTTCATAACAACTCAGGGAGGTAGGTGCTATTATACTCATTTTACAGTTGAGGAAACTGAGACAAAATAAGTTAAGTGATTTGCCCAGGATCACATAGCCAGTAAGAGTCAAGGGCTGGATTTGAATTCAGGTCTCCCCAACTCCAAGAACAGCACTCTTTTTACCACAAAAATATGTGTAGGGAGCACCAGGTACAAAGCCCCCAAATAGGGAGGAGACATTATTTCCACTTACCCCTCAATGCTAATGATTCCCTCTTGAGATTATTCCCTTTTCATCCTGTATAGGTTTTGGTTTTACTTAGTTGTTTGCATTTCGTCTTCCTTGTTAAAATCTCCCCTATAGAAAAGGAGGCTTTGGGGAGCAACTCAGTGGCTCAGTGGATACAGAGCCAGGCCTGGAGATGGGAAGTCCTCAGTTCAAATCTGACCTCAGACACTTCCTAGTTGTGTGACCCTAGGCAAGTCACTTAGCTCCCATTGCCTAGCCCTTACCACTCTTCTGCCATGGAACTGATAACTTCTATCGATTCTAAAATAGAAGGTAAGCATTGGAGTTTTTTCTTTATTCAAAGATATTTTATTTTTCCAATTATATGTAATAAGAATTTTCAACATTCCTTTTCCAAAATTATAAGATCTAAATTTTCTCCCTCCCTCCTTTCTAGATATGGTAAGCAAATAGATCTGGATTATATATATATATATTATCATGCAAAACATACTTCCATATTGGTCATTGTCATAGAAGGTAAGCATTTGTTTGTTTTTTAAAGAAAAGGAAGGAAGGAAGGAAGGAAGGAAGGAAGGAAGGAAGGAAGGAAGGAAGGAAGGAAGGAAGGAAGGAAGGAAGG
>NC_058132.1:150176650-150192086 GCF_016433145.1 Gracilinanus agilis | reverse complement strand
ATATATATATATATATGATGTCTGTGTGTGATTGCCAGGTCAGTGTATTGGCACTGCTCCCAAATGTCATAGATAGATATAACCCAGGATCTGACATATCTTTATATATAGTATGAACAGGGCTATGACAGCACTGCCAGTAGCATAGATAGGAGAAGGAGCAAGAAAGAGACTCTCCTCCAGTCTCCAAAAGGGGCTAGAATTATATCTATTTGCCACCCTTCAAATACTGCTATCTAGGGGTATATATTTGGGTAGAGAATGAAAGTTGCTGTCCCTAATTGCAAACTTTGGCGGGGATTAAGGTGGTACTGGGGAAAGGGGACCAAAGGAGCCCTTAACTTAGACTCATCAGCTTAGCACCTTGCCATAAAATACTAGTTACACGAAAAGGCATCACAAATATTGAGTAAACCCACTTATCTAAGCAAAACACTACACAGAAGTCAGAGAAGTTAATTGGGTCAGAACAGACCAAAAAAACACACCATAGCAAAGGAACCCTTTGGTTGGAAGTGAGATAAAATACCTCAGCTCAATCACAGAAAGAGGGAACAATTTCACCAAGGGAAATCCATTCTCAGGGGTTACATCAGGAGACTAATGGAGGTTAGTTTCCATTCTATCTGTGGCCACATAGATTCCCATTAACCATTCAAAAGTTCACTCTTTCCCTCTCTTAATTTCCCTCAACTCCCCGTCTCAAAATGTGTCTCCTACAAAGTGAAACAAATCCCTTCTCTCTCGCAGAGCATCAAGGCTCCATGTTCTCTCAACCAAGCAGATGTCGTCTCCCTTTACACAAATGCAAGACTAGTCACAGGGTTATCCCTCAGGAAAGCTAAACCAGTTTTGGATAAAAGTAGGGTTACAAAAGCTTGTGTTGGGGGTAGTTAGGTGACTAAGTGGATTGAGAGCCAGGAGACAGGGAGGTCCTGGGTTCAAACGTATGTGAACCTGGGCAAGTCACTTAACTCCCATTGCCTAGAGCCCTTACCACTCTTCAGCCTTAGAACCAGTACACAGCATTGATTTAAAAATGAAAGGTAAGGGTTTTTTTTTAATAAATGAAATTCAAAATTTTTGCATTGTACCTATTTTATAAATTATTTTTAAAAAACACTTCATTCAGCCAAGCAAAATGCAGCCTTAAATTTAAGTTTTTCTCAAACAAAGCATCTCCCATTCATATTTAATAACATAGGAGCCCAGGCTAGATGATATCATGGAGACAAGTCTATCAGCAAATTCAGCAATCTGCTTGCTAAAGATCAAGATCAAAGAGGATGACATGTTTATTTTCGGTGTTATCCAGTATCAGAGATAGTATTTTGTAAAGAATCCATACAAAAAGAGATTTCTCCTGTGGATAACAAAGTTCCATTGATTTTCCTATTCCCAGATAATACTGTACTGATAGGGTCAGAGTCCAGGGCCTCTTCGGTGAGATCTGGGGGTTATTCAGCAGAAATCTCCCTGGGTGATCCACAATGGAAAAAGACAAAGTGTTTGAAAAGCACACATCACCCAGATAGCAACAAGAAATGCAAAAACAATTCTTGAGTTAGTTCATCAGTATACACAAATAGAAGAGGACAGTCACTATAGATTATGATGAACTGTGCCTTTTTTAACTCTTTAGAGTCTGGCTTCATCATTCAATTAGAACTCTTCTCTCCAAAGTTACTAATCATTCTTAGTTACCAGATCTAATAGGTTTTTCTCAGCTTCCATCTTTCTTCTAAAGAGTTCAAAAGTGAGCAGAAAGAACATTGAAGCATCTTAGCCACAAAAGGCAGCAGAAATATGGAATGATAGCTAGCAGGGACGGATGGATCAAGCAAGAGCTTTTTGAGGATAGGGGAGACATGCTTATTTGACCAGCGGTAGGAAGTAGCCAATAGACAGAGAAAAATGGAAGATAAGTGGGATACTGGGGATGCTGGAAAAGATGGGATGGATTGGATTCATTTGTACCTTGGTAAGACAAAGGGCTACCTTTTCGTGTGAGAAGGGTGATGGAGATAGTGGCATGAAGCATATGAGTAATGTGAGAGGAGAATGGAGGGGGAAGAAGGAGCTCTTAGTAAATAGTCTCTTTTTTCCCAGTAAAATATGAGGCAATGTTCTCAGTTGAGCATGTGGGGGGAGAGAGAACCCTGGGAAGCTTGAGAAAGGATGAAGATGTTTGGAAGAACCACTTGAGAAGACAAAGAATTGCCTTGAAGCAATAAGAACTCAGTTGAGGTCATGTGACATGTACTTAGAGTGGACCCAGTCAGTACAGTTTCATGTTTTTCTACAGCTTCATTCAGTAGCCATTGTGTAGGAGCAAAGACAGAAGATGCTGGAAGTGATCTGAGGCTGAGATTTGGTAAGGCAGAAAATGTTAAGGGGGCAAGGGAATCAAGAGACCAGTACAGTGTTGAATAGCTTTACCAAGGGGTCAATATGGAAAAAGGAGGAGAGTGGTGCAGGTGTAGCTGGTGCAGGGGTGATAGCCTAGGCAAGAACTGTTACATGATCCCAAGAGTTTGGAGGTCACAGTGCAAATGGACAGGATTTGGGGTTGCAAAGCAGAGGGAAAGGTGGAATCTTTTGATCTGGTGATCAGTCAATCTGGCAATGCTCAGATAAGGAAATTCAAAGCTCATGAAGATGAAAGTAATGCATTTGTGGGTGATGGAAAGATCAAGGGTATAAAGTGGAGTAAAGAAATAAGTAATGTGAAATGAGTAAACTGAGGAATTAATTATAAGGTTAGTGTATTTGGCAGAGTATCAATATGCATGTTGAAATTCTCTAGTATAAGGGCAAGAGTTGGGGAGGAAAGAAAGACTATGAGTCAGACACTAAACTCACTAAGAAAAAAAGCTGACTCCCCTAGACATTGGTAGATAACAGCTACCAGAATTTTCACTGGGTGGTAGATATTGATTGAATGAGGTTCAGAGGAAGCCTTCATCTCACTTCCCTGCTTCCTCCACAACATGCTACTATATATTCTGCCCTTTCCAGCACCCTTTTAGTTATTGTCTTCCTCCCCCCTCCCCCCCATCAATGTGTAAGGTCCTTGAGAGGAGGAACTATCAATTATTTTTTATGTCCTCATATACCAGCACTTACTCAAAACTTAATAAATTCTTTATCCATCTATCCTAAAGTAATCCCTTTGAAAATCTTTAACTAAACAATGTGAAAAGTATTTTCTCTGACCTGCTACCTCTTACTGAATTTGGAGTCAGTAAGATCCAAAGCTCTACCTGGGTGAGCCTAGAAAAGTCATTTAATTTCTCTCTTAGTTTCCTGATCTATAAAATGGGGCTAAACATAGCACTCTCTTCACAAGCTCCATATGAGGATCAACAAATCAAATCAAATTAAAGTACTTTATAAACCTTAATAGCTTTTATTCTTTTTTTTAACAGCATTTGTTAGGACCTATCAGGATAGATCATTTTTTACAGTTGCTGACTTCTCCATAGTGGGCTTCTTTCAGAAAAAAAAGTGTGTGTGTGTGTAAATATATATATACATATATATATATATATATATATATTGTTCTTCAGCCATATCCAACTTCTCATGACCCCATTTGGGGTTTTCTTGGCAAAGATATCAGAATAGTATTTTACAGATGAGGAAACTGAAGCATGTAAGTGACTTGCCCAATTTCTGAGGCCAGATTTGAGCTCAAGAAGATAAGTCTTCCTAACGCCAAACCTAGCACTCTATCCCCTATACCACCAGCTGCTCATACCATTCGTAGGTATCTTAATAAACAAAGGTCTTTCAGGAACAGTGTGTGAAAGCATATGCAGCTGAAGTCTTTTCATAATTTTCCTTCAGGCTCAGGGAAGCCCTCACCCAGTGGGAAGTCAGAAATGATAGAGCCATTACCAAAGGAGGTAACTGTGACACGAGTATTGGAAGGGCTTCTCAAAGGTTAGAATCAATACGTGAGGCATCAATGCTTAGTTGAACTCTGAAGGACAGATGAATCATAAATTGACCCAGATGTGAAAAAGGAAGAAAAATCTTGCTCTCTCCATTCTTAGCCCAATTATTGTCTTCTCTGAAGCCTAATTTAGCTTGTATTCTGAAATCCTTTTCTGGGAAAGGTATACCACAATAAGTGATTAACTAAGAACCTTCCCAGAATAGTCTGCACATTTGGTTGGCCAATGATTATTCCTGATATGTCTTCTATAATCACATAGCATTAAGAATAGCTCTGGGTAAAAAGAAAGGTTACCACAATAAGGGATTGACTAAGAACCTTCCAAGAATAGTCTGCACATTCAGTTGACCAATGGATATTGCATTGTGGCATAATGGAAAGAATGCCAAACCAATGACCTGGATTCCAGGTCTTATTTTCTTTATAAAATGAAAGATTGGTTTAGAAGCCCCCTAAAATCATTGCAATAACATATCAATAGTCCTGTGTTCAAGTCTACTCAACTACTTCATATACCTGAGTATGACCCCAGAATAATCCTTGAAGTGATCCCTATCTTGGATTCTTTCTCCAACATGCTTCTGTTCAATGACATAAACAAACTTAAAGGGAGTCACAGGAGATTAGGGTAAAGAGAAAGTCTTCATTCCACAAGGTGCCACAGTTGATAGAGAGCTGGCCCTGGAGTCAGAAAGTCCTGAGTTCAAGTTTGACCTCAAACACTTTCTAGAAATATAATCCTGTCTCAGTTTTTTTCAACTCTAAAATGGTGAGAGTAAGAAACAAATGAGATATTCATTAAATGCTTATAGCATAGTGCCCAGCTTTTAGCAGGTGCTTGATAAATGTTTATTCTCTTCTCCTACCTATTCCCTTCTTCAGAATGAAGTTACAAATCCATTTCTATTTCCTTCAATGATTCATTAGAGAGGGCAGCTGGATAGCTCAGTGTATGAAGAGCCAGGCCAAGAGACAGGAGGTCCTAGGTTCAAATCTAACCTCAGACACTTCCCAGCTGTGTGACCCTGGATAAGTCACTTAAACCTCATTGCCTATCCCTTACCACTCTTCTGCCTTGGATACATAGAATTGATTCTAAGGTGGAAGGGAAGGATTTTTTAAATTTAAAATATATATATATATATACCATTAACTTCCATGTTCCAAGGCAGAAGAGTGGCAAGGGCTAGGCAATGGGGATCAAGTGACTTGCCAAGGGTTACACAGCTGGGAAGTGTCTGAGGTCAGATTTGAACCTGGGACTCCATGTTTCTAAATCCACTGAGCCACCCAGCTGCCCCCAGAAGGATTTTTTTTTAAGATTCATTAGAGTTCAGGCACCAAGGTCCAAAATTGTATGGAAACCTTCCCCTGGGAAAGGAGTTTCCTGAGAGGAAATCCATTCCATAGTTTTACAAGGTGGAGACCACACCAGGTGCCTGCTATGTTGCTTGAGTTATGGCATCACAAACACCTGGTGTTCACAGGGAAATTCGGAGAGTGCGTCATCTCCCTTATGCTGCAGGGTACTGTGGAATACCCAGAAGGTAATGTAGGAGGACTTGTAACAACAGAGGAATGAGCCTGGGAGAAAGGTACCATTTGTTCTCCTTGGGACATGTCAACAAACACACCCCTCTGGGACACCTGAGAATCAGGCATCCAGAAGATGGCACATGGTCACTACACTGGTAACTGAACTTGGATCCTTGGAAAAGTTCAGGGCAAATGTCCCCCAAAGGCAACTGTGGTACCTGAGAAAGCATAGGAGCCAATGGTGGAAACCTGTATGTCCACTTAGGCAGAAACCCTTTTCTAAAACTGATGAAAAAGGGAATGCCTAGGCACATCCTCTCATGGTCAGTTTTTTTTTTTCTAGTCATTTCTGTAATTTCCCAAAAACATTATTTCGTGGTCAGTTTTTAAATGGTGTTAGTTCTTAAAATTCTGCCTACTCTCTTTCTCTCTACCTCTCCTAACCCCCACTCCCACCTACCAAAAGTGATTTTTTTGGTGACTGTATCTAGACCCTAGTTTCTATGACATCAATTTCTCTGATCTGCGGTGACTGAAGATGGTGATAGTGAGTGGAGGAGTGGATTGAAAGCAGAAGTCAAGGGAAATTTTCCTCTGCAGTCGTCACTGGCTGTAAAGCCAGTGCTTTCTTCTTTCCAACAACTACCAGAACATCAGCTTTATGTTCATGGCACATTGCCTATCTTCTGAGATAGAGGAAATAGTAACTGCTTCTTCATTTGAAAAACATCCATTGAAAAGGAAGGCATCTTCCCTCCAAGCAGGTGGCTGGCTCTTGGTTGAATGTGTATGCACAGGAATATGTGGATGTGTACACATTCCTTTAGCAAACAAGTCTTCGATTTCAAATGAAGATACCCACACCCGAAAGGGTAAAGGTGTATTCCAGTAAAGACTTGAATCCCAGAAAAGGAGGGGACCCTTTTCTTTGCACCTAGATGGTTTCTCTAAGGAGTATGCCCTCCTATGTGATAGGCACTCCGCGGGGAAGGTAGAGAAAAGAAAGAATTTATTTGAACATTAATTACGGAATTATGTCAAATAGAACTTCCTATTTCTTCAGGGTCTTGCTGGCTCATAAATGAGTAAGTGAATGAAGCACATAGCTGAGCATCTCACAGACCCCTCCACAGCGCACCCCCAATACCAGTTCCCTTTCCTAGGTGCTCCAGATACTGTTTTAAATACAGTCTGGAGAATGGCGAGCTATTTTTCTTGCTATTATTTATGTGGGGCGATAGAAATTAAAGAGCAAATTAAAAGAGATTTCCTTCCTTCCTTCCTTCCTCACCCTACTTCCCCTATCCCCGCCCCCAAAGCCCATGTGTCTGGGCTCCAGCTTCTGCATCCCTAGCCCAAGAGGTCCACATACTTGCGGTATTTTTCTACCGCCTCCCCAAAGAAGGCAGAGACGGGGTTAGACCGGCACTCAGAGGTGAGAGTGGGAGGGGCCCAAGTGTTGATTTAAAAGCAGGAGGGCATGGGCTCACTCCCTACAGGGAGCAGAGCACTGAACCTGTCAGGATGTTAGCCAAGGGAGAAGCCTGCAGCTAACATTGGATTTGCCGCTGGGACCCGGTAACTGTCCCACCAGAACCTGTAAGCTCCCGTGAACAGATCGCTGGACTCCTGTGTTATCTGGCTTGCGGCTCAATTCCTTGAATTCTCCAGTGCTCCCTCAGTCCAGGACCCCACCACCTCACCCAGTCTTGGACCTCCACAAAGCCATCAGCACTCATGGGCAAGGTGTGTTGCGTTGCGCCTCTCCTCTCCTCCAACACCTACTCTACTACTCAGTTTGGGGCTTGCCAGGGGAAGAGGGAGATTAGGCGGATGTTGCAAAAGGGTGCCTACACAGCTGTCTACACAACTTCATGGTGCCTGCCTGCCTGCCTTTGCCTGGAGAGAGCTAATCATCTTATCACCCTGACAGACTCCAAGGCGTGGGGAAATGTGGGTTTGGGGAATTCTACAGAGTAAAGAGAGCAAGGAGTGAGGGACTGAAATCAGTTCAGTAGAATCCTTTTGTCCTCCAGTTTTATTAGGTTTTTCAGAGATGGAGAGGCATGTTTCCACATCAGTTTCCCCAATTCAGCTCCCTACAACAAATTTCTAAAAACCTCAGATTCCATGTAGAGAACTGAATCCAGATCTGTTGTGGAAAGAAAAGAGAAAAAGAATAAACATATCCAGGGACCTTGAGGCTGGGGAAGAGTTAAAAGAAAAGTGTGGAAATCATGGTCCTGGGGATCTACCTTCTGTTTTAGCTTCTCCAGCTCCTATCATTTGGGTCTGCATCCTCTTTCTCCAGAAAGAGGACTTACCTGCTTCGGTTTGTTAGTGGAGGGTTAAGTGAAGTCTCAGCTTCTAGTTCGGGTTGTTTTGTTGTTTTTTTTGGTTTTGTTTTTTTTGTTTATAGCTGAAGGAAAGTATCTGAGGAATCTGATCAAATGAGATAGTATTTGTGAAATGCTTTTTAATACAGTGGCTGGCACATAGTAGGTACTAAATTTCTTTCCCTTCCCTTTAATTAAAAGGTATGGTCTAGAGTTAAGGAAAAATGGGACATTTTTCTCTTCAGGTCTACTCTAAGATGGTCTACCCTAAGCCTTGCCAATTTTTGGGAACTCTGCCATTATTTAATCATCCAGTTAAAAGAAATGTTTAGCTTGTTTGTACCTTGCTACAGTGCCTTTTTTAAAGAATAGCAAATAAATCCTAAGGTCCTTCTATAAGAGACATTGTCCTTATAAAAGGAAGATACCTTATCCACCCACATTTCATTTATCTTTTCCTTTCTTTAAGGTTGGAAAGATGGAAAGAAGGAGAGCCAGAAAACACATTTGTAGACCTGTTGTGACATATTCCTTTTTTTCTCCCTTCCCTGACTGGAGATGACCTTGACCTCAGCTCTTCAAAAGAACAATTTTCAGCTGACACCTAATGTTTGTTTCCATTTCAGAAAAAATCAGAAGTTTACTCTGTTGAAGTCAATGGAATAAAAGACATCGAAACAACAGATGAAGGGGACGGCAAAGAAAAGTATAAGGGCCTGAAGGACCACTTGGGTCGTAAGAAGGACCACTTGGGTCGTAAGAAGGACCACCAGAAAGAGGAACTGAAGAAAGAACTTGATCTGGTCAGTTATCTTAAGGAGCATGCTGTTGTTTTTATGACACATTTGCTTTGCCAAGGGATCACATATTTTAGAACTGGTCTCAAACAATCATCTAGTCCAACAACATCATTTTACAAATGAGGAAACTGAGGGACAGATATACTGCCACAGAAGTAGTAATTAGTAGAGTCAGGAATCAAAATTCTATCATCTAGATTCTAAAGCCAATGCTGTTTTCATTAATTATGCCATCCTATTCAGAGGATCCAAGGTTCCTTTGGAGTCTGACCCTTTAAGATACTTCTTGCAAAAGAAAAATCCAATGTCTGCAGTTTTAAAAAAAAAATGCACCTGAGAAATTTGTTCCATGTTAAAATCAGGCTGATACAATCTTTGCCTAGAGGTCATCCATACTAGATGGTTCCTGTATCGTTCATGAAGGCACTGAAGTGTAGAGCTCTGAGTTAGTTATCCTAATCAGAAAGATCATTGGCACATAGTTTAGGATTTCGCTTCTACCTGACTGCTTAAAGTGAGGTGGAGCAAAATTAATCATTTTAAGTTCTTGTAGTGGCATTAATGGACACAAGATTAATAGCAAAGCCCTGAATTTCTGTTCATCCTATTTTAAAAGAGGAACAATTCCCAAGGGTTGGAGGAAGAAGGGTATATCTTTTCCTAGTGGTAAAAGGTGGACTGAAATCAGCACAGGGAATTCCCATTGTGGAAATACATATACTCTTTGAAGTAAGATCTATTGCTAATGTAAACTCTTAGCTGCCCAGGGCACGGAGTGGTTAGTTAACTTGCCTAAGATACATTCACACAGCTTTTATGTTTGAGAAACAGGACTTGAACGTAGGTCTTTCAGACTCCAAAGGTAGCTAGCTACTCTTCGGTCATCTTGCCTCCACGTTACATGTTTGTGTATATTCACTTTCTATATATATTCCACATGAGGCAGGTGGTGTCTCTGTGGAGAGAACACTGGGACTGGAGTCAAAAAGACCTAAGTTCAAATCCAGCCTCAGACACTTCTTAGCTGCATGGCCCTGGGCAAATCACTTAACCTCTGATTGCTGGACAAAAGAATCTACTGGAAAAGAAAATGGCAAACTACTCCAGTATCTTTGCCAAGAAAACCTCATGGACAGTTATGGCCCATGGTGTCACAAAGAGTCAGACATGGCTAAATGACAACATATACTCAGTAGCAGGAACAGGTCTCTAACAATGGACCTGCTCAACCATTTGACAGTTTTGCCACACAAAGTAAGGAGTTTCCTGTTACTGGAAGTGATCAAGTAAATAATATTGAAGACCACGTCAGTGGTTATTTCTTTCAATGCTAAAATGGAAAATTTTCTGTTGATATATGTGAAGCATCTAAAATTAAGCTTGAAGAAATGGTTTTTTTCTCCTTTAATGAGAGGTGTGTTCTGAAACATTATCATGACTCTTTATTATTCAAGTAACCTTTCTCTAGAGATTTCACACCTCTCTGAAAAGATTAATGTCCCTAAAGTAGCACAACAGAAAGAATAAGACACTAAGGATCTGAAGGTCTGAATTCTGGTCATGGTCATGCCATAGGCCAGGTAGGGATATGACTTAAAGCAATTATTTCAGTTCCCTGAACTTCAATTTCCTCATCTGGAAAATGAGAGAGTTGACCAAATGATCTCCAGAGTCTCTTCCAGTTCTAACAGCTTTTGATCCAAGAATTCCTAGCATTGTCGGCCTGTGTTCCCTTTCCTTTCCTTTCCTGATACCGATAGGACATGGGAAAGGTGGTTCTGAGGAATTCCTTTCCCTCTAACCAGCCCATTTGTGGCATGGCATGGCATGGACCGCTCTGGAATGTTTACTAGCCTTTCACTGCTACCCTGAGACCTCTGGCAGAAGATAGCATGACTAGGCTTGAGGGATGAGAGAGGGAAGGTCTCTTACTGCCCCGTTGAGAAGGTTTGCATTTTGCTGCTATTACACAATGTCTGGGGGAGAAAGTTCAGGACCTTGTACCAGAATAGACTAGTTCATTATCAAAGCCACTTTTTAAAACAGTGGGAAGGAGCCATAGGAGAGAGTCTTCTAAACAAAGCAGAACTGAAGTTGGGAGAGCAGACCTTGAATTAAAATTTAATTATTTTCATAGAAAATGGCATCTTTTCCCACCCAGGACTGGAAAACCCCTGAAAATTAAAGACAAGGGATGCTACCGGTATAAGTTCTAATACCAACTAACCTTAAGTAAAGATCCTTGGGGTCTGAAGAATGAGACCTCATTTCTGCAGGACATTTGATCACTTAAACTCACAGTTAGCTTGAATTTGCATGGGGATTTGTAGCCATTGGAGTTTGTTTGCTTTAAGAGGTAGGTTATGTTCCTTTACCCTAGCAATGGTAGGGTAGAATTAGTAATGACAAGCACTGCTGTGAGTTTCCCAAAGGAGAAATGTTTGTGCCAGGCAGTATACAGCATCCTGGGACAGGAAGGGGAACAAAAACCCTAACAGAAATAGGCCAATCAAACTGTGTGAAAAGATGAGATACCAATTTGTTTGGTTTTTTTGCACAACAGCTGGCTTTATCTTGGGGTGATTCACAGTGTCATGAGAAACATTTTAGAGTGTTTTTCACAGCTACCTGAGCCCTAAGATGTCTGTCCTAGGGAACTAGGAAATATATAGCCTGGAGAAGAGACTTAGTGGAAAATGGGATATTTACCTTCAAATATGTAAAGGGCTAGAAGGATTAGATTTACTTTGGCTTGGGGATGGGACAGAAGCTGAAGAGATGAATATTTGTTTCAACATAAGGAAGAACTCCTATCACTCAGTGCTACCCATCAATGGAATGAGGTGTGTTTATGAGGTCATGAGCTGCCTATCTCTAGAAGTATTTAAGCAGAAACTGTGCGACCACTTGCTAGGGATGTTATAGATGAAATTCATGTATTAAAGTGGACAATTAATTTGGATACCTTTTAAGGCCCTTCCAACTCAGGGATTCTATAACCTGAATCCAAATCTGTCCCCATTTTCCAATAGCTTGTCAGAATGTCAGCCACTTTATTTAAATGGCACTTCCTTCAGTTGTTCCTCTCTTTTTTTCTCTTGAATTGTAGGATGACCACAAACTCAACGCTAAGGAATTAGAAGACAAGTATGGAACAAACATCATCCAAGTAAGTTAGTATGAGGATGAATGACCTACATAAGGACTTACCTTCTGTCTGTCAGGGGTTAGAGAAACAACCTTCATAGGAAAGGAGCTACAACAGGTACTATGTACACAAATAAATATAATAAATGGAATATTAAGTACAAGAGGATTACACTCAAAATTGTTTATGTAGACTAAGTCAGAAACATATTTCTTAGAGGTCATATAATCCTAAGGTGATATAGCTATGCTTCTAAGAGAAGTGAAATGTGAATGAGGCACTGAAGGATGGAGAGGATTTCATAATTGATGGATGACATACTCTCTTGGGGAGATATAGAAAAACAGGTTGTTTGGATTTTGATGTCTACTCTGAAGGTTTCAGAATAAAATTTTTTTTTCTCTAGGCAAGAACTATTTTTATTTTAATCCTTGTTCTCATTGAAAGATCAAACATTTTGACTTAACAAAGAATCTCTGAGACTTTATAACTGACCCATTAATTTTATAGAAGAAAAAACTAAGGACAAGAGAGACTGTAGCTTGTCCAAGGTCACACAGATAGCATCAAAGGCAAAATCTGAACCCATGGCCTCTGTCTCCAGAGTTACCATGTTCTTGTTTGTGGCATCTTCTCAGCAAATCCTTATCCTGTGTCCAAGAAAAGATTTTTCTTCCTTTTTATATAGGCATATTGGGTAGCTCTTGAGGGAATTTGAATTAGTCTTTTCCTAGTTCTGAGGAAACATCAACAACCCAAAGGTAAAAGTTAAAGGGTGGCTAGAGGTTTTATAAAGCCAGTATGTCCATTCCAAACATAAGAATCCTTCCCACCTATCCTTCCCCCTAAAATTCTAAAGTTCCACATCTACATGGCTACGAATGTTCAGTCATTCTTTAGCATCTACTTTTTCTTGGCTCTGTCCTTGCAGGGTCTCACTAGTGCAAGAGCAGCAGAGATCTTGGCTCAGGATGGCCCCAATGCTCTTTCTCCACCCAAAGAAACTTCCGAAATCATTAAATTCCTCAAACAAATGGTGGGTGGATTCTCCCTCCTCTTGTGGGCAGGAGCTATCCTCTGTTGGATCGCTTATGGGATCCAGTATGCAAAGTACAAGTCTGCTTCCTTGGACAATGTAAGTATTTCTATTGAACTTCTTGAAATGGTTTTGTCATTGACTTCTCTAAACACTCTTATAGCCAGAGTCCTGGACTGAACATCAGGGAAACAAAGAATTCAGTCTAATTCTGCCACAGAATCACTCTTGATTCCACTCTTGACTGACTCTTGGGGTCAAGTTGATGGACCTCTCCAGGCTGAAATTTCTAAATCTATAAGATGGGAGGTAGGGATATGAATAGGCTACCGTTCCTCCACAGAAATGAATCAGGAAAGTATCATGAGTTCCTCAGAACAAATGCTGTGTCAATAACCAGAATCCTTGGACTCTAATCCTATCCCTTTCAAAGCCCACTTTCTGTGTTCTAAGTTTAGTAGTAAATGAAGCACTTAGGGAAACCTCTGGGAATTTCATCAGACCTGGTGAACAAAATGTATGAAATAATTTCCTACTGACCTACCTACAGGTACTTGGGCATTTAAACTTGCTTGCAAGTAAATATCCTCACCCTAAAAGGTACCTGCTTCATTTTAAGTATCTGTTTCTCTGACTTAGGTCTCCTTTCCCATTCAAACAGGTCTATTTAGGTGTTGTGCTTGCCTTGGTAGTCATCTTCACTGGGATTTTTGCTTATTATCAAGAGGCAAAAAGCACCAACATCATTGCCAGCTTCAGTAAAATGATTCCTCGGGTAAGTAGCTCAAAACTCCCTTGATTTATGTCATGGCAAACACTTGTTACTAATTCTAAGTCTTCTCACATGGTTCTGCCTGATATGTTTGTTTATTCACTCATAAAGTGCCACCTGTGAGGCTCAAATAATGACCCTTAATGAGCTATTTACTAGGATAAAGAGAAACCATATCTACCTGTGATGACGACTGATTCTTTCCACCCCTTTTCATTCCTCAGTTCATTGCCCATATCCATTTACATTGACACCAAAAGGCCAGCAGAATGGTTTAGCCCAATGTCCTTCTTAATGCATATTGAATGGTCTTCCTATGGCAGTAGTTGTATTATGACCATTTTCCTCCATGATGGCCAAAGGAGTGGCCAACCCTAGTTGGGGGAGGAGAAAAGGAACAGGCTCCCTTCTTTGCACAAAGAAGGGAAGAATCCTATTCGTTACTGGTACAATTATAACTTCATTTATCACACAAAGACTGTATGACATCAAGGATGGGGCACTGAACTTGGGAGTCAGAAAGACTAAATCTTAACTCAGATACTTCCTAGCTGTATGATCTTAGGGTAGTCATTTTACTTTCTCTTTGCCTCTATATCTCTCCTGAAAAATGAGGACATTGGATTTGTTGGCCTCTAAGATTCCTTATCACTTCTAAATCTAAGATTATGGATTTTGGCTTATGTCTTCACTGTTAAAACTAAGATTCTTCCTAGACATAACTAGCTATAATTCCTGTAGGTCCCTGTTGTCCTCTTTCTTTGTCAAACCTGCAATATTCCCCTATCAATGTCTTCTGGTCCTTTTGTGCAGTATAACATTTAGAGACCTTCAGGGCCTAAGAAAAACATTTATTGCCCTACTTACAACTAGGCAACATGATGAATAGAGTGTTGAACTTGAAGCCAAGAAGATCCCAGGCAAAATCTTGCTTCAAACATAATTTGGGTGACCCAGGCACATCATTTAACCTATCTCAGCCTCAGTTTCCTTATCTGGAAAATATAAACAGTAATAGCACCTACTTCTTTGGGTTGTTGTAAGAATCAAATGAACTATCATGAAGCATTTTGCAAATATTAAAGCACTATATTCATAGGAGCTATTAGTTTTAACTACAAATATAGCTGCCATTCCCTCTGATCATGAGCATCCAAACTAAAGAATGGAGGCAATGTAGATGAAGGTGATGCCTTGTCAGGTTCTGAAGTTTCTTTTACATTTTCATTTCCCAGCAAGCCCTGGTCATCAGAAATGGTGAAAAGAAGGAGATCCCTGCAGATCAGCTAGTTGTAGGAGATATAGTAGAAATTAAAGGTGGAGACCAGATTCCTGCGGATATCAGGATCCTGGCCTCACATGGATGTAAGGTAAGCACCAATGTGGTAGGTTCCCTCTAAGGATGACTGAAACTGAGGCTCTAACCTACAGCTTCAACCAATACTCTTTCCTAATTTAGCCAAATGGGAAAGAAAGTCAAAGTACATAATTCTAGACTTTTCTCAAATGTATTTTCATGAAATTACATTATTTAACATAAATATATATATATACATACACACATATATACTGTGTTTATTTGTGTGCATATTGTTTATTTTTCTCCTCATTAGAAAGTAAGGTTTTGGGGGTAGCTGGGTAGCTCAGTGGATTGAGAGCCAGGCCCAGAGACAGGGGGTCCTGGGTTCAAATCTAGTCTCAGACACTTCCTGGCTGTGTGACTCTGGACAAATCACTTGATCTTCATTGCCTAGCCCTTACCACTCTTCTGCCTTGGAACCAATACACAGTATTGATTCTAAGACAGAAGGTAAGGGGGAAGAAAGAAAGAAAGAAAGAAAGAAAGA
>NC_058132.1:150130322-150176330 GCF_016433145.1 Gracilinanus agilis | reverse complement strand
AGAAAGAAAGAAAGAAAGAAAGAAAGAAAGAAAGAAAGAAAGAAAGAAAGAAAGAAAGAAAGAAAGACAGGCTTTAATGGGCAGTTAGGTGGCCCCATGAACAGAGAGTCAAGCCTGGAAATAGAACATCCTGGGTTCAAATCTGTCCTCAAATAATTCCTAGCTATGTGACCCTGGGCAAGACACTTAACCCCATTGCCTAGCCTTTACCATTCTTCTGTCTTAAAACCAATACACATATTGATTCTAAGCCAGAAGGTAAAAGTTGTTGGGTTTTTTTAAAGGAAGTCCTTGAGAGTAGACTCTGCATTTATAATAAATGATTCTTAAAATGAATTAAATTCTTTCAAAGGTAGATAATTCATCTCTTACTGGAGAATCAGAGCCTCAGTCTCGCTCTTCTGATTTTACCCATGAGAATCCCTTGGAAACAAAGAACATTGGCTTTTATTCTACAACCTGCTTGGAAGGTAGGTCTGGTGCTATATAGAGTGAAAACATTCTATAAAAATTAAAGGTCCCTCTTTTCATTCTCTACTTCTTGTTCTCCTCACTACTTCATACAAGGTTTTTACCAAAAGAAATACAAAAAGACATAGTTGTATCCAATAAGCCAACACTTGATCTGTGTAGTTCTTCAGATCAGTGAAATGCCCTGGTAGTCATGTCAGGTCAGAGGATGAAGACAGAAGTCCAAGCAGTCTGTACCTCTTAGAGGTAAGATCTCCTGAGCATTATTCATATACTTTCCTTACAGGAACAGCCACTGGTATGGTCATTAACACAGGTGACCGGACTATCATTGGAAGAATTGCATCACTGGCTTCTGGTGTTGGGAATGAAAAGACACCCATTGCTATTGAAATTGAGCACTTTGTCCATATGGTGGCAGCGGTGGCTGTTTCTATTGGTGTCGTATTCTTCATCATTTCAGTATCCATGAAATACCCAGTTCTGGAATCCATCATCTTCCTCATTGGTATTATTGTGGCCAATGTGCCAGAAGGTCTCCTGGCTGCTGTCACTGTAAGTCCATGATGTGATCTCTGTTCTCTAACTTGATCCCTATGCTATACATATTATGCATTTGTATATTATAAGTTATTTCTATGTTTTAGAGTGGAATTGTTTGTTTACTACGGGCAATATTGAATGTTTTAAATGGTTTGGATCTTGGAGGGAAAATAGTGTTATTTAGAATGATTTCAACATTGAAATGCAAGATCATAAGGTATGTCTTCCTTTTCAAGAGATCTGTTAAAGTAAACTTCTTTCAGTTGTACTTTCCCCTGGAAATAAAACAAAAGATGCAAAGAATTCATTTTAAATTACAAATCAGTCTCTATTAATTTCTCCTACCTAGACTCAACGTAAGTGAGGTTTCAAGATATTAGACATTAGAGTGTCTTTGACATTTCTGAGTTCAAGAGAAAACCATCAGACTTGGAGATATTGAGTTTTAAGAGTATTTAATAGTTCCTTGAAGATCCAGATTATGAGATGAGTGCTTTAAGATGTCCACTTTGGCACAAGTCAGGCCCTTATAGTCCTTCTAAAAAGGTGTATAATTGAATAGCTAAAGTTATCCAAAGATCAAATTGTGACTTGCATCCATCTGGTATAAACCTGATGACCTTGCTTTAAACATTCAGTCACTCTGGGTCATTTTATTCAAAAGAGGAAAGAATTAATATTGGGGTTTTATTTATCTTTTTTAAAACTACTTTTGGAATCATTCAACTAATAATTTATCAAAACTTCTACATAACAACCATGACATTTATTTTCCAAAAAATTTATGGAACCATAAATATTGCACTCATGATTGTTCATAAAGGTAGGCCTATGTGTAGTCTCTACAGAAGTGGTTAAGCCAAAGGTTAAAAATCTATCATTCTGATTCACTGGTAGGATTATATTTCCTTCTTTATAGGTGAGTTTGTCACTGACAGCAAAACGGATGGCCAAGAAGAACTGTCTGGTGAAGAATCTGGAAGCAGTGGAAACTCTGGGCTCCACCTCCATCATCTGCTCTGACAAGACTGGGACCTTAACCCAGAACAGAATGACTGTGGCCCATCTGTGGTTTGACAACCAGATCTATCAGGCTGATACAAGTGAAGATCAGAAAGGTGAGGCTTTGGGAGCAATCTCGAGGATGTGGGACTGAGCATGGAAATTTCATGCCAATCCTGAAAGGATAAGCAGGCTGTTTCTGAGATCTGTGTAGACCAAGAAGAGGACATACAGACTCATTCCCCTCTTCCCCAGCAGAACTTTGATATACTACATCTTTCTTTCCAGCCCAGATCTTTGACCAAAGTTCCGCAACGTGGGTCGCCTTATCCAAGATTGTAACACTATGCAATCGAGCTGAGTTCAGACCAGGACAGGAAGGTGTTCCCATCATGAAGGTAGGACTTCTGCTTATCTAGGTGTGAGAACAAAATGCCAGTCTCCAAGTCATCTTGCTATCTTCCATCTCCTTCTGCTGTGGCATCGTTTAATGGGAAACTTGCAAGCTTGTTATCTAGCCAAGTAACAAAGTAATAAATCGGCTACATTTTACTTTGTAGAATTATAGGAAAAACCAAAGGAGCTCTCAAAATACTGACTTGAGATAGTGAATTGTAGTTTTCCAGCCTTATCATGCCTAACTCTCTCCACTTGAATAACACACCATCTTGCATCAATTTGACTTTTCAGTGCCTATCTATGATGCCTGGAATACTTTACTTCTGCTCCTCTGCCTCTTAGAAACCCAGGTTTCTTTCAAGATTCAGTTCCAACACCATTCTACATGAGCCTTTCTGGATCATTCTCCCTACTTACTAATACCTTTCCCCTAAAATTATGCTGTATCTATTTTGTATGAATTTAGCATATGCCTGTATATGTCCCTCATTAGAGTGTAGGCTCTTTGAGGGCAAGTATTGTTTTACTGTTGTTTGAACAAAGAGGCTAAGTGGTAAAGTGGATAGAGCATCCTGAAAGGAACATAACTAAAACCAAGCTTAGGTTGTTCCATTTTCAATGAAGATACAAGAAAAATTAATTAGACAAGATAATATGATTAAGTATTGAATCGTGTTTTCTAAACAATTAGCTTAGAGTAAAAGAAACTCAATGAGGACTGGAGTGGTTAGGATGGAAAAGGTTTTCTTTTGTGGCAAATTTGTATCTCTGTTTCTCAGTTTTTGAGAAACTTAGAAATCACTTAGTCTAATCCACTGATACTATATTTTGAAAGGGGAAATTTTGCCTCAGAAAGATTAAAACTTGCCTAAAGATACAGAACTACTCAGTGGCAGGAGACGTGTTCCTTTTTAAATTTCCTTTCTTTCAACACTACATTCTGTCACCTGAGCTCTAACTTTGGAGTCACCTTTGACTCTCTCCTTCTTTTCCTTTATCTACAGGGTGACTGTAAATACCTTTTTTCCTCTTTAAAATGTCACTCTCATCTAACTTCTTGGGTTCCGCCCTCATCACCTTTTACCTAGACTGCTGTAGCTGTCATCTAACTCTAGCTGTAGGACCTTAGTTTCATGCCATTCTAATCCTTCATACAACCCACTGCCAGACTTAACATTTCTTAAACAATTTTTCATCCTGCTCTTCCTTCTGTTCATTCTTCAATGACTTCTTAGTCTATTATATTACCTGAATTCTGCCTGGTTTTCCAGTCCTTCTGTAATATGGCCCCTCCCTACCCTATTCAAACTTGTTTCTCCATTATTTCCAAGCTTTAATCCACTCTATTTCGTTGTTGTCTTGAATGTCAATCTGTGATGCTTGTTTCTTTCTTCATAATTCACTTGTTTTTCTTTTTCTACTTCACTTCTCCTTTTTGGTGTTTCTAGATCTAGTTTAAAATCCCCATGAAAGAAAACCTTTCCTGCTTTAGCTATACCAGTCTTTATTGATTTCCCTTTTCTCTACACTTACTGTCTAGAAAACACAATTCAATGCTTAATCATATTATCTTGTCCCATTCAATTTTCTTTTATTTTTCAACAAGATTATAGCCTTTGAGAGCAAAGATCATCTCCTCCCTTTCCCTTAGTAACTTCAATACTTAAGCTTATGGCAGGCATTCGGTAAATATAAAGGTTATTTTTTAAAAACCCTTACCTTCAGTCTTAGAATCAATACGAATATTGATTCCAAGGAAGAACAGCAGCAAGATCTGAGCAATTGAGGTTAAGTGGTTTGCCCACAGTCACAATGCTAAGTATCATATAAGGCCAGATTTGAACCTAGGACCTCCCATCTCTAGGCCTAGCTCTCAATCCACTGAGCCATTTAGCTTCCCATTGGTTCATTTTTAAATGCCATGGAAGAGCCAGACTGTGGTTATAATAATTAATTTGTTTAAACCTTTTTCTTAACCTAGAAAATTGTGGTGGGAGATGCCTCAGAAACTGCCCTCCTGAAGTTCTCAGAAGTCATCATGGGTGATGTGATGGAAAGAAGGGGTAAAAACAGAAAAGTGGCTGAAATCCCTTTTAACTCCACCAACAAATTCCAGGTGGGTTTTTCCTCATTACTAGGGATGTCAGTTGTTGTTGTTGTTTGTTGTTGTTGTTGCTCCTGCTGCTGCTGCTGCTATTGTTTAGGCATTTTTCAGTCATGTCCAACTCTTCATTACCCCTTTTGGGGGTTTTATTGGCAAAGCTACTGGAGTGATTTGCTATTTTCTTCCCTTGCTCATTTTACAGATGAGGAAACCAAGACAAACAGGATTAAGTGACTTACCAAGGAACACACAGCTAGTAAATGTTTGAGGCCAGATTTGAACTTCATGTCTTTTCTTAGCCCAGTGATATTCTTACCTATAATTACCAAATGCCCCCATAGATCAAGAACCTAAGGAACATGGGCAGGTAATATTTGAACAAGGCTAATTTGGCTGTTGTTTTCCCAAAAGCACAGTAGATAATGGCAAATGAGTCTAGAGAAGCTAGGATGTAAATTTCCATCCATCCACAAAAATCCATCCATGTACTGTATTGTGTCTTAGTTTTTGATGCCAAGATTTGGGGTCTAGGTTTTTGTTGCCTCCTTGCTATCAGAGGCACTAAGGGAGTAAGTAATTCACACTGAAAAGGATTGCCTCATCCTCAAAAATCAATGAAGTAGTTAAACCTTCACCATACTAGGTGGAGACAAATAAATGCCCTTTCTAACAACAAGTGGGCAAACCAGAAAGGTTTTAGATTTCATCCCATTCCATGCAGTTAAACTTCTGGTGATATATTTGCCAATATTTCAGGAAATCAGCCTAATAGCAATTGGAGCTTTCACTTCAGGAGTGTCCAAGGGCTTGACTTCCTCTATCATCTTTATTTGAAATGGGAATGAAAATCACTCTTCAGAACCCAAAATTTTGGGGCAGCTGGTATTATGAAAGAAAATCTTAATTAGTGTTAAAAATTCTACTAGTGGTTTTCTTGCTCAGTCTGGAACAAAATGGAATTCAGTCATAAGGTAAAAATTCCTTCCCCCCTTCCTAACCTCCTCTCATACAAATGTACCCTTCCTTTCCAACCTCCTAAAGTATACATAATTAAACGAGTTTATGATGATAGTTATCTCGGTGGTACCATTCTTCCAGGTCCTGGTCAGAGAGAATATTTTACATATATAAAATTCTCTCCATTGACAGTGAGCTGACAAGAAAGAGCTCTGAGTTTAAATAGTTTTAAAACCAATGGAATTTGTCTTCAAGTTCCTGGAACTTTTTTTTTTAATGTTACTTCTCTAGATAGAACCCTGTATTTTCCTACTGTTGTGGTTAATGTTTAGGAAGCCCCGATGGAATATAATTAGATCTATGCAAATATATCAGCATTCAGGTCATTTCATGGGCAGGAAGAAGCAGACAATCTTTGCTGGTCTCATTTCTCTGTGCTACAAAGAAACAATGTCTAGCCCTACTATGGGCCTATTGTCCAGTCTGGATAAGACCATCTTGAAAGCTAAAAGAGAGGAAGGGGTCACAGAGACAGATTTCTACTACTTCATTAAAAACTTCAGTACAACCTATTAGCCAATACACAGAAGTTAATGGTTTAAAAAAGAAAGAAAGAAAGAAAAAAAAAACTACAGTAGATAATCTAGCCCTGGTTATGAAATTCAGTGGAATTTGTGATACCACCTAAAAGGACCTAACTTCTTTTTTAATTTTTTTCTTAATTTATTATTTTTAACATTCTTTTCTTTTCAGATTTTGAGTTCTAAATTTTCTCCTTCTTTTCCACCACTCACTAAGAAGACAAGCAAAATTATATCAATTGTACACGTGAAATCATTCAAAATTTATTTCCATATCAGCCATATCATAAAAACAAAGCAATGACATGAAGAAAAAAGTGCTGCTATAAATACTTTTGTACTTCTATGTCCTTCTCCTTTTTCTTTGATCTCTTTGGAGCGTAGACCTAATACTGATATTGCCAGGTCAAAGGGTGTGAACAGTTTTATAGCACTTTGGGCATGGTTCAAATTTTTTTCTCCAGAATGACTGCACCACTTCATACCTTAATCGACAGTTTATTAGCATACCTATTTTCCCTCATTCCTTCTAGTATTTGTCATTTCTGATAGATATGAGATTATATCTCAGAGTTGTTTTGATTTTCATTTGATTCAGAGCATTTTTATGTGATTATTTTAATTTTGATTTCTTCTGAAAATTGCCTGTTCATATCCATTGACCATCTATCATTGGGGAATGGCTTTTGTTTTTATAAATTTGACTCAATCTTTTACCAGAGAAAGTTGCTGTAAAATGTTTTTACATTACTTCATTGTCTATGGTACCTTTTAGAAAAATGTAGTTTCCCTGATTATCTTTTTTAATTAGGTCTATTTTTGCTTTTGCTTTGTTTGAGATCCCAGTTGCTATTCCAGACTGTTTTTACTTCCACTGAGGCAAAACAGATTCTTATCCAACCCTTTATTCTAACTTTGTGTCTTTCTTTTTCAAGTATGTCTCTTATAAACATGTTGTTGTGTTCTGGTTTCCAATCCATTCTGCTTTCTGCTTTTGTTTTATGGGTGAGCTCATGTAATTCACATTCACAGTTATGATTACCGTGTGTTTCCCTCTATCCTATTTTCTTCTGTTTATTCTTCTCTCTCTCTTTTTTAATCCTCTTCTCCTCAAAAGTCCCTTTGGCTTCTCACCACTCCCTCCCTTAATTCATTCTCCCTTTTATTATTCCCCTCCCCATATCTTTTATCCCCTTCCCTTCCTATTTCTCTCTTGGGCAAGATAGATTTCTATACCTGAGCGTGTTCATGTGTGTGTGTGTGTGTGTGTGTGTGTGTGTGTGTGTGTGTGTGTATTCTTCTTCTTTGAACAATGCTGATGAGAGTGAGATTCAAGCCTTGTCCACCCTCCCCCCCATTTTCCCCTCTACCATAAAAGCTCTTCCTTGAGTGCCTCTTTTATGTAAGGAAAAAAATTCCCCATTCTCCCCCTCTCTTGCCCCTTTTCCCAGGGAATTCTTTCTCACTCCTTCATTTTTTTCTTGAGATCATTCCAACATAATTGACTCATACTCATGTCCTCTGTCTATATAGACTCCTTCTAACTGCCCTGTGAAAAAGTTCTTGGGAGTTACATGCATCATCTTCCCATATAGGAATGTGAACAGTTTAGGTTTTTTGAGTCCCTTAAGATTACTCTTTCACATTTAACTTTTTATTTTTCTCTTAAATCTTGGGTCTGAATGTCAAGTTTTCTCCCCAGCCCTAGTATTTTTATCAAGAATGCTCAAAAGTTCTCTATTTCAGTAAATATCCATTTTTCCCTGAAGTTCACTTAGTTTTGTTGAGTAAATTATTCTTGCTTGTAATCCTAACTCCTTTGCCTTCCATGATATCTTATTCCATGTACCCTCCTTTCCAATAATTTAATTTAGAAGCTGCTAAAGCTTGTGTGAACGTTTGTATCTCATTTTCCATTTGGTCTATCCAATTTTTAAAAAGTTCTTTTCTTCAGTAAGTTTTTGGGTCTCTTTCAGAATTATATCAATTCTATATTTTAAGTTATTATTTTCTTTGGTACTTTTTGTGACTTACCAAACTGTTAATTCTCTTTCCATAATTTTCTTGCATCACTGTCATTTATTTTCCCATTTTTTCTTCTACCACTCATCTCTTTCATTAACTCATCTAAAAATTGTTGTTAGGGTTGCATGCAATTAACATTTTTCTTTAAGAATTGACTTGTAGCTGTTTTCACAGTTGTCTTTTTCTGAGTTTGTATCTTGGTCTTCCTTGCCACCAAAATAGTTTTTATGATCAGGTTATTTATGTTACTATTTACCCATTTTTCCACCCTCTTTCTTGTCTTAGAACTTTATGTTAAGTTTGGACCCTACTCACCTGGATCTGGGAAGGCACTGTCTCAAACTTCAGACTTTTTTGTGCTCCTGTTTTCAGAGCTATTCTGGGGGTCGTAAAGTTTTCAGTACTTCTCAGGTGGTATGATCCAGGCAGATAAGTGTGGTTACTGTTCTCCTAGACCAATGATGGGCAAACTTTTTAAAGAGGGGGACAAAGGAAAGGAAATACTCATCTGTCAGTCTGTTTCTAAGACAACTCTTTCGAAGTTTCATTGTATTGTATCCTACTCATTGTATTTGTCAGATTAGGAATAATGTCCGGCAGCTGAATAGAACATTTCAGGGGGCCACATCTGGCCCATGGACTGTAGTTTGCCCATCATTGGCCTAGACTGTAATCTGGTCTTTACCCAGGAAAGGCTCCTGTTCCCCTGCAGCCATAAGTGCTAGAACTCCTCTTTGTCCTCTAACTACAACCAGGTTTTCTGTTCTCCCTATAATCTCTTTCTGACCAGTGGTCCAACACCTTTGGTGTCTCTTTCCTGAGAGCTCCCAAAGCTGTTGTTGCCACCATTGTTTATCACCTCCAAGACCTAACACTGGTGCTCCTGCTGTGCTCCAAGCTGGTCCCAACTCTGATGCTCAGACCTTTCCTGCCAACTTTTAAGTCCACTAGTTTTTCATATAAAAGCCAAAGCTATAGGTTTAGGTTTGGGCCACATTTGGGGCTCTTTTTTTCATGAGAGGCACCAGGAGATTTTAGAGATGATTTTGAGTTTGAATAAGATGACACAATAAAAGAATCATTTACTATGAAGTAAAAAGTCTTGGCTTCAAATGTTACCTCTACCATTTACTACCTGTGTGGCCCAAGTGAAGCAAGTCACTGAACCTCACTGGGTTTCAGTTCTTTCACCTCTAAAATGAAGAGATTGGACTGTATGGTCTCTAAGGTCCCTTCACCTCTAACTTTCTGATCCTCTCAATGCAGAGGCTTGGATGCCCACTAAGGGCATCATTATACTCCTGTTTGCATTGTAAGGAGGTCAAGTGTACAAAGGGTAAGAGATGATTTTCCTCTAGGCTGTTGCTGGTTGTGGAGAATCTCTTCAGGCTCCTTAGAAGTGCCAGTAATAGTGATGTGCCCCACGTAACACTAATTTCTTCTTCGCAGCTCTCCATCCATGAAACAGATGACCCCAATGACAAGCGCTTCCTCTTGGTGATGAAAGGAGCCCCTGAGAGGATCCTAGAAAAATGCAGCACCATCATGATCAATGGTCAAGAGCAACCTCTTGATGAAACCACAGCAGAGGCCTTCCAAATTGCATACATGGAGCTGGGAGGCTTAGGGGAGAGAGTTCTGGGTGAGTTGGCCTGGGATGGTGACAGAGATGAAGGGGCCACTGGCAACTGCAGTGTAAAAAAATGTAAGCTAAAAGAACTGAATGGCAAGCTTATTAAAAATAGTGGAAGGTGATACCAAAGGAAGTAAATTAATCCAAATTGAAAGAGTTTATATTCCTAAAGGACAGTGGAGTTTATGAGAGGTAGTGGAAGAAAAAAAGCATATGGCCAGTGGTTAAACATTCTTAAAAATACTTCAAAAATCCTGGTTTTATTAACCCCTGCCCCCCGTCCCTACTGCCGAAACCATCAATGAACTCATGGATCCTTGAACAGTTGCTCTACTTTTTTCATCTTTTTTAATAATTGAGAACTAATTTTATTAGTGTGGATAATTTCCAGGAGAGAAACTTTCCATTTTTCTGCCTGACAAAATTTTAACACCATGTAATTTCCTCTAGTCAATGAACATTTTCAAGCATCACTGATGTGTTAGACAAGGGCTAAGCACGAGGGATACAAGTACAAAATAAAAACAATTATTAGTCTCCGACCTCAAAGAGCTTAAAATCTAATAGGGAAGAAAACACAAAAGGAAGCTGAAAAGGGAAGGGAGCACTCGAAGTCATAATGCAAAGTTCTAAAGTCCAAAATTAACATTAGGTGAATGACAAATGGGAAGAAAAGCTCTGCTGAACAACCTCTTTAAATAGAGGTCCTGGGTGTCCATGGCCCTACCCTCCAATTATAGAATCCAATCAGAAAAACTGAGGGTACCAATAAAATGTACATTTTATAAACTAAATTGTGGCATGATGAAATTCTCCAATGATGAGCCTGGGGAAGGAAGACATGATGAAGAGTTGTGAAGAAGCCCAAAAGTATTGTAGCTGCTGAGAAATGAGGAGAACTTTAAACAAAGGATGTATATAACCCAATTACAATGGCTTTTAGCTTTCCCACTTGAATGTCAAGTCCAAGCCTTGGTTTCCTTATACACAAAACTGAGGAGTTTGAAGAAGTTGACATATAAGGTCCCTTTCAGCTTAAAAATATGATTCTTTGACCTAATTTTTAACTTGATTCAAGAATGGCTTTCACAATATCCTATAGCTAGATAGATAATCCTTGTGGCAATCAGAGGATTCCATTCTGTCCCTAATAAGATTCCTTTTCTACAAATATTTATTGCACCTTTTCTGAGGAAGATGCAGGAAAAGGACTCAAGTTTCCATTTAAGAACAAGAATTCTTATGCTTTAATGTGCTTGTATGGTTTGGAAGCAGAATAACTCTCTTATTTCTAATCTTCATCCTTTTCTTATTAATGCCTTCCCCTCCTTGTTTCCCCTGCATATCTATCACAGGTTTCTGTCATCTCTACTTACCAGAAGATGAGTTTCCAGATACCTATCCCTTTGATATAGATGCCATGAACTTTCCCACCTCTGACCTCTGCTTTGTGGGACTGCTGTCATTGATTGATCCCCCTCGATCCACTGTCCCTGATGCAGTCACCAAGTGCCGCAGTGCTGGCATCAAGGTAGAGTTCCTTTTCTCCACCTCTAGGAATCTTTCATAGGTGCTAACGTTCCTTTGAGGAAGTTTACTTTTATGATTAAGCCTTCTCTACCAAGTCTATGTATTTTTCTTTTCCCTTTTACATTTGAGAGGCATCATGACAGAAAGGAGAAAGAGCTGGTCTCAAAGCCAGGAAGACATGGGTTCAAGTCCCTTCTCATATACAAGAGACCTATTTGATATATACTAGCTAAGTGATTCTAGACAAGTCATTAATAACCTTTCAGTTCTCTAGGCAACTCTCTAAGTCTAAATTGCAGAGAAGGGGCCAATCTGCCCTGGTAGATGGCATTTCTTCATCAATGAAATTGCAGGTCCAGTCCCAATCTCCGTTTCTTTTTAAGTTGACTGCCAAATTTTTAGTGATTTGTCCCTTTAAAAATATCACAAGTTACTTTTTATTAAAACTTCTTGCTACTGTTATTTTATTATTTGACTCTCTGCTCTGGTGGAGTGGAGATACCATAGGAATGGCTGAATAATTACAAGAGCTTACATATATAATGCACTTATATGGTTTGCAAAATGCTTTAAATATATTATCTGGTTGAATCCCATTTTATTCTCCCCATGAGCTATGACAAGCAATGAAAAGAAAAAGACTATTTTTTTTAAATCAATGGTTACTTTTGACAGTATGGCATAGGAATTTATTCCCAACTCCACCATTATTAGCTGATTTGGGACAAATCACTTAACTTCCCAAAAATTCCATTTTCTCATCTAAAAGGAAGAAACTTGGAAGTGTTATATAAACATAAGCTATTGTGATTATTATATTGCTATCAATAGATATAAAAAAATTTTAAACATGATATGCTATGTAGATCTAAGATCATAGTAGCTTTTAGCCTTTTCTTAATTCTATCTCTGTGATCCTCTAAACTAGAATGTTTAACTCCACATTTATACAGTTTAAAAAAATAATCATAGGCTGTCCCATAATGTTTTTCTTAGAAGAAAAAATAAGAATTGTACTAAATATAAAAGTTTTCCCCATATGAAGAAGGAAAAGAATCAAGGAACAATGGGACAAGCAAATAGATGGGAAATGTATTGAGGTCTTCATCTTTTCCTGGGGAAGGAAAAATACACATTCACAACTAAATCTCCCCCTCCTTCCCCCAAGGGCAAATCTCTCTTTAGCATTGATTATAGCCTATTAGCTCTTGATTCAGAAAAGAGCAGTAATGCTCACTTTTCCCTTTGCTTTTACTGGACCCCCTTCTCATTGGTTATATGTTTCTTGTCCACTTCAGGTCATCATGGTGACAGGTGATCATCCAATCACAGCTAAGGCTATTGCCAAAAGTGTGGGCATCATTTCAGCCAATAGTGAGACGGTGGAAGACATAGCAAAACGTCTTAATATTCCTGTGGAACAGGTTAACAAAAGGTAAGAGCAGTGGTAATAGAACTGTTAGTGAGCCTCCCTTTGCTTCCAAAGAGCTCCAGCATTTTGGGGCTCATGACTTTGGGGCCTTTAACCTCTTAGGCTACTGCTGAGGGGTTGTTTATTTATAAACACATACATATACACAAAGCAAAATTACTTTTCCACTTAAGAGCTCAGGGAAGTTACTAATAGCGATCCTTTTTTATCCAATATTAAGTCCATATTAAAATCAAAAAGGTATTCTTTATCTGGAGATCGTGTATTTTTTTAATTTAATAGATATATTTCAATATAACTGATTTTCTTTGTGATCAATTTCTTTTATGCATTTAAAACTATTATTCTGAGAAAGGGTCCATGAACTTTGTTGTTCCAATTCTTCATAACCTCATTTGAGATTTTCTTGGCAAAAGATACATCAGTGGTACAGATGAGGAAACTGAGGCAAATAGAACTGAAGTAACTTGTCCAGGATTACACAGCTAGTAAGTGTCTGAGATCAGATCTGAACTCAGGAAGATGAGCCTTCTTGACTCCAAGCCTGAATTTTATCCTCTGCATCATTTAGCTTGTCCCACAGGCTTCCCCAGACGTGACACAAAAAGGGTTAAGAACCACTTTGGGCAGGTTGTCTCCCCTACCTAAAATGAACTCATTCATCACCTATAATTTGGCTCAAGATTTCTCTCAGATCCTCTGTGAATCCTTTCTTGTTCTCCCTAGTTGCCTATGTTCTTGTACCTTTGCCTTTGTATCATCAGTGCCAAGCATACTACCTTACATATAATTAAGACTTAAACATTTGTTGAATTGAATATAAAATAATATATAACCACATAAGCAATACACTAGGAGTATATTCCTTCCAAGAAGGGAAATAGTTGCCTTTAGCTAAGAAGTCAGGAAGACTTCATTAAAGGAGCAAGATGTTACATTGGGATTTAAAGAATGAATAGGAAAGGGACAATTCTAGGGACAGGTATTCTAGTCACAGGGAGCAGCCAGACATTCTCATTTCCAGGCGCATCTCACTGTCAGCCCTTTTGGGGTCCCCTGTGGAAGGAAGGGACTTGGAAGTAGTCATTGCAAGGGATCCAATATGAGTCTCCCCGCTAGCCTCTATTTCCTCATCTTGAAAGGAAATGACACTGATTAGAGATAATTATTGAGCTAGGCTTCTCTATTTTGCAGTAGTTGGGTACATTAGTGAAGAAGTAAGAGACTAGCCACCTTCACAGTATTGTTATGGACTGGATTTCTCAATGCAGAACACTCCCTCATCCTGAGAGCTGTCCTTTTAGCTAACTGGGCATTTCTTTGGCCCTTCTAGGGAGGCAAAGGCAGCTGTGGTAAATGGAATGGAGCTGAAGGAGATGAGCCAAGAGCAGTTGGATGAGATCCTCATTAACCACACTGAAATTGTCTTTGCAAGAACGTCTCCCCAACAGAAGTTGATTATTGTGGAAGGCTGTCAGAGACAGGTAAGTGATCAGGGAGGCCACACTTAGCAAGGTTCCTGTCACACACAACTTCTGTGTATTGGCTCCTAGGTGGAAGAGTGGTAAGGGTAGGCAATGGGGGTCAAGTGACTTGCCCAGGGTCACACAGCTAGGAAGTGGCTGAGGCCAGATTTGAACTTAGGACCTCCCATCTCTAGGCCTGGCTCTCAATCCACTGAGCTCCCCAGCTGCCCCCTTTTCAAATATTTATTGACTGATTCATTGACAAACATCCAGATGAGTCCAAGTCAGATTCAGACAGAAATTTTGTATGAAAAGAGGCTGTGTTATAATATAAACCTCATTCTTAAAACATAGCTAAGGTTTCTTCACAAGCCTCAGAAAAATAAATGGCTGCTTCTTTCCAGGAAATTAAATTCAATTCTGCAAGCATTCATTAAGCATTTACTGTGTTCTAGGCCCTGTGCCAAGCTTTGGAAATACAAAGGAAAAAAAACTAATAATCACAATTAGCATTTACATAGTGCTTTCTATGTACTAGGCATGGTGCTAAGACTTGATAAATATTATTTCATTCGATCCTCACCACAACCCTGTGAATTAGGGTTGTTCTCTAATTTTCATCCTCATTTGGACAGGTTGTCTCCCCTACCTCAACAATACTATGAAGGAAATGGGTATTAAGTGACTTGCCCAGGGTCACAAAGCCAGCAATAATCTGAGGCTATATTTGAACAGAAGTCTTCTTATTTCCAGGCCCAACACTCTTGCCAATGAATCAATCATCTAGCTCCTAGAGCGTATGTTTAGCTTCAAGAAAAAGAAAGCCCTCTAGATTCTATTTTGACATCAAGTATATCCTCCTATCCTTAACTTTGTAAATACATTTAATTTTTCAATTCACAAAAAACTATTTCTCTTCCTTCCCCCACCCAAATTGTCCTTCCCCTATCCTCTTCATTAGTGAAAAAAGGAGTCAAAAGTTAAAAACTAGATTTTTGTAATAAACATACATGTTCAAACAAAGCAAATTCCCTCATTGGTCACGTTCAAAAATATGTTTCATTCTGTCTCATGTACTCCACTTCTCAGGTGGGGAGCATGCTTCATCATTAGTCTATTGGAATAGTGGTTGATCATTATGTTGACTGAGTCTTTCAAAGTCTTTTATCTTTATGATGTTGTTATTATAGAAATTATATTGGTTTTGCTTTCTTTGCTCTGCCTCAGCTCATACATGTTTTCCTAGCTTTCTCCAAAATGGTCTCTTTGATTATTTCTTACAACGCGATAGCATAGACCCATGTTGGTGAACTATGGCACACATGCCAGAGCTTGCCAGAGGGGGACTGTTTCCTTCCCCGTCTCCACATGCGCCAAAGAACATTTCTTCCATCACTCTCCCCTCTGCCCATCAGCACAATGGGAGGACTTCCTCCCATCCCTGACTGGGGTAAGGAGGGCTCATGTGCAGTGTGAGGGTGCAGCTTGGGCATTCGGTCTCCAAAAGGTTCGCCATCACTGGTATAGACCATTACATTTCTATACCATTGCTTGGACTGAACAAGTTTTCATTGTTGAAGAAGATGATGGCCTATCTAATGGTTATTCTCTAATGTATGAATCCTATTTGGAATGAATCCATTTATCTGGGCTTAGATACAGAGACAACTAAGGGAAAATTAAGAACCTGTGCTCAGTATTTTATCACTAAAGCTAGAGATGTCCATCTCTGTTCTCTACCACTTTATCATATGTATTAGTTTAAAAGGATATTGGTAGGGGGCAGTGAGGTGGCTCAGTGGATTGAGAGCCCGGCCTAGAGATGGGAAGTCCTGGGTTCAAATCTGGCCTCAGACACATCCTAGCTGTGTGACTCTGGGCAAGTGACTTAACCCATTGCCTAACCCTTACCACTCTTCTGCCTTAGAAACAATATATAGTATTGATTCTAAGAAAGAAAGTAAGGTTGTTTGTTTGTTTGTTTTTTTAAACCCTTGCACTTCGGTGCATTGTCTCATAGGTGGCAGATTGGTAAGGGTGGGCAATGGGGGTCAAGTGACTTGCCCAGGGTCACACAGCTGGGAAGTGGCTTAGGCCGGGTTTTTTTGAACCTAGGACCTCCTGTCTCTAGGCCTGACTCCCACTCCACTGAGCTACCCAGCTGCCCCCTGTTTGTTTGTTTTTTAAGAGTATTAGTGAGATCTTATTTCATATGGAAAAACACCCCTTTCCTCACAAAAGACTCTTGTAAAACCTAGGGTCATCCTAACTTTAGGAGAAGAAAGAGGCTATTATTTCTATCAGTACTCTAGACATTTGTCTACTTCTTGATGTTTCTAAATTTAAAGTTTTGAATCCCACTGTTTTGGGGGGGTTTGTTTTTCATTAAAGAAATTTTTATTTATTTGTTTATTACATTAAAATACCCAGTTAACTCCCTCCATCCATCTCTCCTCCAATTAGAGAAACCATCATTTGACAAAAAGATATATGTATGTAAAGCTATGTCTTACTTATTATATTTATCAGTTCTTTCTCTGGGCATTTAAGAGTCAAGAGAAACAATTGTCCCACTGTGTTTTTCTAGAATGCTGTTGTTGCAGTGACTGGGGATGGTGTTAATGATTCCCCAGCCCTGAAGAAGGCCGATATTGGGATTGCCATGGGAATTGCAGGTTCTGATGCAGCAAAAAATGCAGCAGACATGGTCTTACTAGATGATAACTTTGCCTCTATTGTGACAGGTGTAGAGGAAGGTAAGTAGTCCCTTCCATTCAAAAGACAGCTTACAAAAAAACCTTCACAGAGAGCTGATTTAACTTTGTGGATCAAAGGCAATTTTTCTAAAGTAAAATTCTCATCATAGGTCGCCTAATCTTTGATAATTTGAAGAAAACCATTGCTTTTACCCTGACCAAAAACATTGCCGAGCTTTGTCCTTTCCTGGTCTTCATTACTGCTGGGGTCCCCCTGCCCATCGGTACTGTCACCATCTTGTTCATCGACTTGGGCACTGATATTGTAAGTAGATCTCTGGGGTATCAGGGAATAAAATACAGTACCAGGTATCATAAGCTTTGGGGACCATTTTCTCTTCTATCCTCTCCTCTGAAGAGACTTAAATAACTTCTCAAAAGAGACTGGTAATAAAAATCAACTCTCTCCTAAACTGAACTTTCCAAACCATTCCATTTATCTGACACTCAAAAAAAGTGTACGGTCCTTTATCTCAGATTCCTTATCCCTGAATTGGCATAATGATCAAGGACCATGTTACCAAAACAGTCTGCCCAATGCTTATGGGCCCAGACATGTTTAAGAGGCCCAGGAAACATGGTAAGATGCATTCTTACTATTCCTAGGCTATTCCATCCTAACTATTCCAAGGCTCTCTTAATTGAATAAAAGATAGTTATAGTATTCTCAAAGAGCTCTTAAAACTCCTAAGAGGAAAATACTACCTTTACATATGACAGTTCAACTGAATCTTCCCTACTTCAAAAAGATGAAACACTAGCTAAAGGTATGTAGAGTGGAACCTAATGAATGGAATGATAAATGGCCTCAGCAGGAAAGATGGCATTATTCACATTTTCAATAGTCTTCCATTCTGAAGATAAAATGATGAAAATAGGTCCATATACTTCCTTTGATTATCTTTGCATCTAGAATCAACCAAATTAATTCATAGGATCATAGGTCTAAAACTAAGAGGTTAGAGATCATCCAGTTCAACATTTTCATTTTATAGATCAGGAAACTGAAGCCTTAATGATTCACACAAGGATACACCAAGTTGACATTCTAAGGCCTGAGCAGGATTTAGCCCTAGGTTCTCTAAATTCACAACAGATAATAATTAGAGACTGGTTGAAGAATAAGCAACATTATTGAAGGTAAATTACTCATGTGGCTTTGGAATACATGAATCTAGGTTCATTGTAGATAATAGATAGTTGATAATAGAGAGCAAAATAGGAACAAAGCAAGGGAAACTGCCCTTGCCAGTCTTCCTCCCTTTCTTCTCTACAGGGAATAATATACTGGGTTGCTCAAACGTTGTGACATGGTTAGAAATCTGTTTGTTTTGACACTAATAATAGATGACTCTTTGTCGCTTGAAGGCTTGAAAGTTTCCTGGACAAGCTGTTTCCAGAGCCTTAGGATTCATTTATGATCTCTATTCTATTTTCTGTCCAAATATTAACTGTATATGTTCTGTGTTCTAGCTACAGGGCAGTAACTGGGTTTCACCATCTTCTTTCCCTTCCACAGATTCCTTCCATTGCCTTAGCCTATGAGAAAGCCGAAAGTGATATCATGAACCGGAAGCCACGCAATAAGAAGAAGGACAGATTGGTGAATCAGCAGCTGGCTTTGTACTCTTATCTACACATTGGTATGCTGAGGTCTTTCTCGTTTGTCATTTTGGCACCAAAAGCCTTTCCCCTTAAGTCCCCCATCCCCTAATGAGTTTAGAATTTTTTTTTAATGAGTAGGGACCATTGGAAATTTTTTTTTTAGTGAGTAGGGACCTGAACTCATCAGTGTTCCTCAATTCTTAATTTATTCTCATATGTCCATAGGAATCCTGCAATCTTTGGGAGCGTTCCTTACCTACTTCACCGTCTATGCAGAACAAGGATTCAGACCTACTGACCTCATTTTCTTACGGTCATATTGGGAAGATGACTCTCTAAATGATCTTGAAGACAGCTATGGACAAGAATGGGTAAGAGAGATCAAAGTTCTAATCCCATTTATTCTCTATTCTATTGTGTGTTTGACCTGATTGATCCTGAAATGTCATCTTCTGGACTGCCTTCTTAAGACTACTTGATTAGAACCAATGAGTGAAAGAAAAAATCAATAAGCATTTATTAATTACTGTGCCCCAGACACGGTCAGAGCATGAAATACAAATTCAATGAATGAAAAACATTTTCTATAGACATACAAAAGTCAAACCCTTGCCCTCAAAGATCATACATGCTATTGCTGGGCGAAAATACTGGAAGGCATTTTGGTAGTGTTAAAATTTAAATTAATATCCAATAACTCCAAGTATTATATTTTATAAAATTTATTAATAATCACTTGAGGTAGAAAGAAAATAAACTAAAAGAAATAGAAGCTCAAATGTAATTATCTAACAAAAAGTAAACCCACATGTGTAGATTCTCCTGCTTGGCATAAATCCCCTCCTCCACAAACCGTGATCAGGGGGAAAGAGAGCAAGAGGGCAGAACTACAGAAAAATGATATCCTTCCTAACGTGAGAGGGAACATGGGAAGCTGGGATTTAGAGTTCTGGGGAGCAAATCCTAACCCAGTAGCTCATAACCCAGGAAAAGACGCTTTGAAACTTTCCCTGTCCCAGATATAAGGCTGTAAGGAAGTAACCTGACACAAACATCCAAGAACAATGGTAGAGCTGATTTGATCATGATTCTAGAACTAGAAGAAAGCTGACAGGGAAGATAAAAGGATACACTCATAACACAAGTTCTGGAGATGAAAAGGGTGAAAGCTCCTGGTCATGGTCTTTGATCATGCAATGTTTCTTCTTGACTGAGAGGTAGTGAACAATAGGTAGGGAAAGGACATATGGTCAATATACTGGTTTTTCTCCTTTTGGTTGTTTTTCTTTATTACAAACTAGGAGTGGTAGAGTGAAACAGTTACTGGGAAGTGACTAATAAGGGGAAAAGTATAAATAAAATATGCTTTCCCAAAAAACATAAAAAAAAATACAAAACAAAAAAATGATAGAATAGAAATATATGCACTGACTCCAACTACGGAAATGAAGAATATATTTAAACCACACTAGATCTCAGATTAAATATAGTGGATAGTGTTAGTTACTACCTCATTAACTGTTTTAGGGAGTTTGGGGGTGGCTAGAGCTGTCGGCTTAGAGTCAGGAAGACCTAAAATCAAATTCCCTCTGCAACACTTGCTAGCTGGGTTACCATGGGCAAATCACTTAACTTCTTTGCGCCTCAGTTTTCTCATCTGTAAAATGGAAATAATAATGTTACCAAATGAGATAAAATTTTAAATGCTAAATAAGTGCTAGTTACTATTGAAATAGATATGTCTGTGTTTTATTAAAAACAAATTTTATTACTTAAAAAACAGCAATGAGATAAAAGTCCTTTGGAGGGAAGCTTGATTTCTGATTGAAGACTGCACCTTAGAGAATATATTTCATCATGAGAAAGAAATGTTACCCAGCTCTAGATCCTTAGAGTTATCTGTAGTTCAAAGAAGTCAACGAGCATAAATTGGGTAGAATTGTATGCCTACTGGAACTGGAAATAATTTTCCAGAATGGAAATAACCAAAAGAGAGGTGCAAGATATTTGAAAAGCTTTGATGTTTATCAGGACTTCTCTTTGCCTTTGATAATAGTTTGCAAGAGGCAGCTAGGTGATTCAATAGATAGAATGCTAGGCCTAGAGTTAGGAAGACCTGAGTTCAAATCTGACCTCAGATACTTACTGTGGGTAAGTTACTTAGCCTCTGTTTGCCTTAATCCACCAGAGAAGAAAATAGCAAACTACTTCAGTATCTTTGCCCAAAAACCCTATGGACAGTATTGATATGCTCTGGTCCACAGGGTCACAAAGAGTTGACTCAACAACAACAGAGCTGACAGACATTAGCTTTGTAACACATGCAAAAGAATAACTAAGCTGCAAGGTCCCCGACATGGGGATAAGTAGAATAAATGACATCATCCTTTTTTTCCTACTCAGCGCTACTCTTTTTGAATAACTGAGTAACCAGATGATTACACACCATCTGTATAATATAATACAATATAAGCTCTTATGAAATTTCCATAAACATTCCCAAAAGCTTTCCCTGCTGGTCTCACAGCTTTCTTTCTTCCCAATCATTTGCAGACAAGATATCAGAGGAAATACTTGGAATGGACTGGATATACTGCTTTCTTTGCTGCAATCACAGTCCAGCAAATAGCCGATTTAATCATCAGAAAGACTCGGAGAAACTCTATTTTCCAGCAAGGTCTCTTCAGGTATCCACTATACTATATATCAGAGACTTATGATGTAAAGAAGGTGAAGTTCTGTTGGCTTATCAAAGAGATTAATGTTATGATACCTACCATGGTAAAAAGATCTTCTGATATTACCTCACGGATCACATTAGCTTGATGGACATCAGTCGGTCAGTAAACCTTAAGTGCCCTACCAAGTGCTGGCACTACACTAATTACTAGGGCAGAAAGAAAAGCAAAAAGGCATTCCTACCCTCAATCTGAATTCACAATCTAATAGGGGCAACAGCTTGCAAACAACTATATACAAATGAAAAACGTACAGGATAAATTGGAGATTATCAACAAAGGAAAGGCATTAAAATTGAGAGACTGGGAAAGATTTCCTGTAGAAAATGGGATTTTTGCTGAGATGTGAAGAAACCAAGGAAACCAGGAAGCAAAGATAAAAAGGGAGGACATTACCAGCCTGGAGGACAAACAGTGAAAATACCCAGAGTGGGGAGATGGGGTATCTTGTATAAAGAACAGCAAGGAAGCCAGGATTTTGGGGAGGGGGCTGGTGTAAAGGTATAAGAATACTGAAAAGGGCTTTGAATGCCAAATGGGATTTTATACTTGGTCCTGGATGTGATAGGGAACCACTGGAGTTTATTGAATAGGGGAGAAGGGGTTGGTGTGTTCTGACCAACACTTTAAGATCATTTGGGGACCTGAGTGGAAGAGGAATGAAAAGAATGAGAAACTTGTTGCAGGGAGACACACTAGTAGGTTATTATAATAGGCAAGGCATAAGGTGATATGGGTCTACAAAGGGCAGTGTCCAAGAGAGCAGGAAATTTGGACAGGAAATGTCACAAAGGTGAAATCAATAAGCCTTGGGAACTGATTGGATATGAGGGATAGAAGATAGTGAAGAGTGCAGAATTATTCCTAAATTGAGAGTCTGGGAGACTGGGAAATTGGTGGTAACCTCTAAATTAATAAAGAAAGTAGGAAGAGAGGAAGAATGGCCAACTAAATTAAAAAATCTATTCATGTTTATATTTCTTTCAGAAATAAAGTGATCTGGGTAGGGATCGCATCTCAAGTTATCATAGCACTAATCCTCTCCTACGGCTTTGGAACTATTACAGCTCTGAATTTCACTACACTTCGGTGAGTTATCTACCCTACTCTGGGAAAGGAAAGCATTAGCCTCCATTTAGAGTAGAGTCTTAAGTTAGGGGACCAGGCTGGGCTACTATCAAGGTGTCTGGGTCAGAAATGAATGGCAAGGATTAAAGACCATATATCTTCTTCTGGAAAAATAGTCAAGTCTGGTCAAGCCATTGAAGTAAATGAGAACAAATTCAAATCCAAATTCCCTTTGGAAAGATCTGAAGGAAAAAGCACACTGTGAATCCTTATCTTTGAGTATCCTTTACTTTATATTGTGCCTTAAAAGAAAAGAGCTGATTTTGGCCAGTTTAGAAAAAGCCTTCCCTGCTTTTTTATATCCAATAAAATTAATAACCCCACCATTATTTACCGGAGAAGCTGGTTGTTATCTTCTGACACATTTTGACTCTTGAATTTGGCTCCATTCTATTTACAGAGTTCAATACTGGTTTGTGGCAGTACCATATGCCATTATCATCTGGCTATATGATGAGCTCCGAAAACTCCTTATCAGGCAGTATCCAGGAAGTAAGTAACGTCAAAGAAGGATTGGGATCCATATTTAGGAGACTGCTGAGGTTTACTGAGCATTTATCTTTTTACATCTCCCCTGGGTTCCATATTTCTTATTAACTCTCTTTCTCCCCCCTACAGGCTGGTGGGATAAGAACATGTATTACTGAAATTGCTATTGGCTCCCAAGACTTCTTAATTTCTCCCTGGTGATGTTCAGTGTTCTCCAGTCACCGGCACTGGGAAGTCTCTTGTGCAATATGGGCATCATCAAAATCGACTTGCCAGAAAGAAGAAATACGTATGAAAGATTCTCAGTTATCGCACTGTAAAAATGAGATTAGCCTTTTTGTGTAAGCGATTTTTCTTCTGCACCTTGTTCTGTGTACCTCTTATTTGTTTAAAATGTATAAATTTCAAAAAAGGTAGAGAAGAAAAAGGACCTGTGGAATCTGTACATAATTTTCCTCAATGTTTAATTCTGTTGTAAAGCATGCAATTGCACTGGGTTTGAGACTGTTGAGTTTTATGAATTCAACCTGGGCATGATTGTGTGAAGCACAAAACCCTAGTAGACTGGCCTAGTAGAGAGGCCACATTTTAAAGTAAAGGATATTTTATAAAATAAGGTTGTGATTGTGTTGTTCTTAGAATCCCTGGGAAGGTGCTCTACTTCTGATAAGAAAGTAGCTGAAAACTTGAGGTAGCAGGGTAGTTCAGTAGGCAGAACACTGAGCCCAGACTCAGGAAGCCTGGAAATTGAATCCTGCCTCACACACTTACTTAGCAGACACTTAACTATTGCTCTGAGCAATGTCTTAACTTTTCTTGGTCTTAATTTACTCACTTGTAAAATTGAGGTGATAGTCCTATTTCACAAGATTGCTATGAAAATCAAGAGATAAAATGCACAGCACTATCCAAACCTCCAAACAGTATATATAAAAACTACCTATTATTGTTATAATTACAATTAAAGAAAATTTTCTGTAAGAATTAGAAGGTGTTGGAATTTGGAACAAAAGCTGGAAAGATATACATTGACTTTTTTAAAGTATTCTGAATCTGCTGTCAATACCCTAAAGCTGTAAAAATCCCCTTTTGGGGGCATCATTTCTAGCCCTTATTCCTCCTCTGTCTTCTGTGGCCTTTGTGTACCCTATGATGACCATGGACTCCAAAAAGAAGACTATAGACCAAAGGTTCTTACCTAGAGTCTATAAACTCTTTTTAAAATATTTTTTATAAATATCTCAATTTAATTGATTTCTCTTATATCTATACTTAAAAAAAAAAAAACACCTTACCTTCCATCTTAGAATCAATACTGTGTATTGGTTCTAAGGCAGAAGAGCAGTAAGGGCTAGGCAATGGGGGTTAAGTGACTTGCCCAGGGTCACACAGCTGGGACATGTCTGAGGGCAGATTTGAATCCTAGGACCTCTTGTCCCTAGACTTGGCTCTCAATCCACTGAGCCACCCAGTTGCCCTCCATTTTATTTTAATTCACTTAAAAACATTCTTCTTAGAATGCTTCACTAGGGGGCATCTGGGTAGCTCAGTGGATTGAGAGCCAAGCCTAGAGACGGGAGGTCCTGGATTCAAATCCGACCTCAGACACTTCCCAGCTGTGTGACCCTGGGCAAGTCACTTGACCCCCATTGCCCACCCTTACCACTCTTCCACCAATGAGCCAATACACAGAAGTTAAGGGTTTAAAAATGTTAAAAAAAAAATGCTTCACTAGACTGTCAAAGTGGGTCATGACAAGAGAGAAAGTTAAGGTTAAGAACCTCTCCTAGACACAATCTAGACTTCTTCCTGCAGTAGGGGTAACAGAAGGAAAAAGATACCAATATGTATGTATTTGGGTGACTCAACATTTCATTATCCCTCCCTCCTCTGCTTTAAAACTTTTCCTCATTTACATTTTCTTTAAAAGTATGTGGTGGGAATGAGGTTGCAGAGTGAGAGAAAACGGATAGACAACTTAATTTTTTTAGTTGAAATGGAAAAACTTGAAGTAGGACATGATTGGATTAGAGTTTAATCAGAAAAGTCTGACTTTTTCCAAATTAGACTGGAAGTGTCCCTAAGATTGAAATTTCTAGGACCTCATTATAAGGATCAGAAATAGACTATGGAAAGTATTTCCCATAATCCCATCTAGGATTTCAAGTCACTGAATAATGAGCCTAATCCAAACATGATATAACCTAAAAAGAAGCTCTGATTTGAATTTTTCCTTTAAAAGCAACATACCCTGTTATTTAACCCATCCTTTATCCCATAACTGTTATTTAAAGCCTTTTTAGACTCTTGGATGGAGTCCTCAGGGAATAAGGGTCAGGAAGTTTACCATATAATGGCATGGTATATTGCAACCCCAAAGACCATATCTAGATGTAGGCTAAGAAGACCTTTCTCTTTCAATTTATTTTATACTTATATGCTTAGATTATATATGCTAATGCTTATTTTAATTTAAACCATTAGTCTCATAGATCATTCATTTGAGTAAAAGAGAAAATTCTTAACCCTGGAAGTGATGTGGCCTGGCAAACTGCTGGTTTTTTTGTGTAGGATCCCTGGCTAAGGAGATGGCTAAAAATATTGTAAATGCAAGTCTCGTAGTTATCTTTGCATTTGATTTGTTTGGTTTATTAAATTATATATTAGGAGTTTATAGTACAGTTTAAAAATAGAGAATATAGATAGCATGTGATTCATACAACTTTAATTTCCACACCAGGTCTTAGATGTAAAAAATAGAACTGAATACCAAAAGAGGGTGTCACAAAACGACATTGAGCATGTCCACTACAAATTAATATGGTCTCATCACTGAACAGAGATCCTACTCCTCCTTGATTAGCTGTCATCCCCATAGCTTCTATTCCAAACCTCTTTTTTTTTTCAGATAATAAATACCACCCCATCCATGAGAGTAAACTCCCCTCATCTCATACTTCACCATGTAAGAAATTAAATTTAGGGTTTGACTAAATATGAGAATTCTAAAGTAATGTTGTGATCTCCAATTTAAAATATTATAGCTCAAGTCAAAATGACCTTTAGTAGCTTTTACTTACAAAGAGGTGGAAAGAGTTAAAGTAGAGAAATGTAAGAGGAGGGTAGAGAAAATGTCTAGCCTATCACACTAAATGTTGCTCCAGTGTCTAACTCGGCCCCAGCAGGGCTTGTTAACTCTCAGCCAGAGGACCTGGTAGTGTCTTATGCAAGGGTTCCAGCAACACAACTTCCTCCAGGAAAGGAAGGCTCTCCAGAACTAATCTCTCCAGAAGCCAGGAAAGGAAGGCCAGCTACTCACTCACCCAAGATGAAGTCCAAAGGAGAAGATCCAGGAGCAGTCCAAGAGCCAAAGTCAAGGTCTAAGCTGAAGGTCAAGTCCAAAGCCACCTCCAAAAGCCAAGTCACCAGGAGAAGCCCCCTGAACAGGAAGTTCAGGACTTTTTATTGTCCTTTTTCCACATCACTTCCTGTCCCTTTCTCCACTTTACGGGAACCAATTGCAGTCTATCAATTTACTTAGCATTGCCCAGGGGGTGGTCAGTGGCCTCTGGAGTTGTCACCCACTTTAGTAAGTGACTTGTGAACTCTCTTACTTAATGTTAAGCAGAGGTGTTTAAGTTTTTGATTAACTCAAAAATTGCTGATTGATAGATGAAGAAAGTTTGATTCACTCTTCACAACTGATAAAACTAAAACTATCCATCTTGAGTTCCCTCTTCTCCTCTCTGCTAACCCTTTGAATCTTCTCAATGTGATCCCCACATCTCTCCTCTTATGCCATAAGGAAGCAGTAGCCCTATTTCTAGAACAAATCACACCTCTACTGGTGCCGTTAATCCTCCTTTCTCTTCTAAAAGACTGACCCTTTGATCCTTCTTTCTTCTAGCATTCATTCTCTCTTTCTTCATTACTGCCTATAAACATGCTCAAATCTTCCTGAGCCTCAAAAAAATTTGTCTTTTTTATCCTCTCAACATATCATTTACATCTCTTTTTTAGAGCCAGACTCTTGTAAAAAAAAAAAAATCTAGACTCATTGCCTCTATTTTTCCAACTCCCACACAATTCTCAACCTGTTACAACTGGCTTCTGGACCTACAACTCAATTGAGGCTGTTATCACCAAGATCATTAAAGACCTCTAATTACCAAGTCAATTGGCCTTTTCTCAATCCCTGTCCTTGAGCCTTCCGAAACTTTTGATTCTGTTGACCATCCCTGCTGAAAAAGAAAATACTGGGAATAGGGGAATAACTAGATGCCAGACAAACTGGGGACACTCCCACACCTCACAAGGGAAGAACTGACAGGTAAACATAGGGAAACCAAATGGGGATGTGAGGTTTGGGAATGACAGTTGGTCAGCTAACTGACAATATATCAACCAGGGAAAGCCAGTGAAGTGGGTAACTTCAAGATGTGGGGTCTTTATGGCTTAGAGGAGACAGGAAGTACAAACAAACTGGGTTTATTGGTATTAAATGAGGGAAGTGGAAGAGAGGGGTTTTATATTCTATGGAATAGCCCTAATGATTTAACTAAACTAAGGTCTAAACTAAGCTATACCTCTAACTAGAATAAGAGGGGCTGGGGAGGTGGGCTTCTCACTGCACTGGTTCACGGTGCTTCAAGATGATCATAGATGTCCTAGGAACCAGGAACAAGTTCAATATACAGCCAGTCAATCCAAACTGCTCTAGGGAGTAAGGTAGATAAATCTGCTGTCCACCAACAGATAATCTAGACCTGTCTTCAACCGAGGCCAAGATAGTTGCTTGAAAAATCTTCTAAGTGAAATCCAAAATCCCACTCTATCAGCTCCTGGGATACCTGGCAAAGCTGGACCACACACAGCCAATACCTCCTCTTTTCAGCTTGGCCAAACCACCCACTCTCTTTCAAAACCTGGCTCCATTCCATTATGGAACTCTCAGGTCTTTAGAGACAGCCTGACAGCTGGGTGCTAATTTCCTACTTTCCTCATTCCTAAATACTCCCTATTTCCTGGGTTTTTCTGGAACTGTTTTCTTCTTATTCTCCTCTACCTCATTGACTAATCCTTAGTCTCTCTCTCTCTCTTTCTCTCTTTCTCTCTCTCTCTCTCTTTTTTTTTGAAACCCTTACCTTCCACCTTAATCAATACTATGTATCAATGCAGAAGAATGGTAAGGGGTAGGCAATGGGGGTTAAGTGACTTTCCCAGAGTCACACAGCTAGGAAGTGTCTGAGGTTAAATTTGAACCTAGGACCTCCCCTTTCTAGACCTGACTCAATCCACTGAGCTACCCAGCTGTCCCCTTACTTATTCTCTTTTAATGGATCAATATCTATATCCTGCATTAATTTGCAGGATAACTGAGGACTCTGTCCTGGACCCTCCTTTCTCTCTAGAATTTCATTAGTCATCTTTATAAAGTCAATCTCTACATATAACTACCAAATCACTATATCCAGCTCTCATCCTTCTAAGCAGCAGTTCCATATTATTAGATGTCTTTTAGTTAGCTCTACCTCCATATTCCATAAACATTTTAAACTCAAGGCTCAAACTTAATATCTTGACATATCCCAACCCCACCATCCTTTAATTCACCCAGGTTGACAGCCTCAGAGTCAGTTTGATATTCTCTCTCCCACATCCCCGAAATCCAATTGGTTGCTATTTCTTTGTTGATTCTACTTTCACAATCCCTTCTCATCTGTCCTTTCTCTTTTCTCACATGGCTACTACCCAGTTCAGGTCCTTATTAAATCTCTCCTCAACTATTATATTAGGCTCCTAATTGGTCTCTCTCATAGTTTCTCCCCTTTCCCATCCATCCTCCTTGTAAGCTGTTAAACTAATATTCCTCAGACTTAGATTTGACTATTATCAATCCCCTTACTCAAGCCAAGTAAAGAAGCACTTACTACATTCCAGACACTGTGGAATGCTGGGAATAAAAGTACAAGAAAGGCAGTCCTTACCTTCAAAAGGCTTAAATTCTGATGGGAAAAGACAACACACACAAGGAAGCTGAAAAGCAAGTTTGATAGTAGGGAAAGAGGATGCTCAGGGAGATATGGGTAGGATTTGGAACCCAGAAAGGAATGAAGCCATGGCTGGCCTGAGTACTTTCCTTGAGATGATGGCTTTGGGAAAAAACAGCCACGGAGATGAAGTATACTTCTAGTGTGAGAAAGCCAGGGACAGAGTGAAGTAAGAGGAGGCTACTGTGACCTGGCTGAGGAAATCAGAAGAATTAGGAATGGATCCCAGAGAGGAACAAAGCTACAGTACCTCCCTCTTGACTCTGGAATAAAATAGAAACTCCTCTTTTGGCATTTAAAATCCTTCAAAATCTAGATTTCACATATTTTAAGACATTTTTCTTACTATTTTTACTCTTGCACTTTTCAATCCAAACAAGCCAGTCTAGTCTATCTATCTCCCACTTCCTGCATAGTGAAAGTTCAGTGCCAGTACTAACTCCTATGCTGATCCTTTCCTTATCCTCATAATTGTTAGCTTTTCCACCCTGAAATGATTAGTTTATATTTCTTATCTCTGTACACCTGGTTCCCCCAGTGGAACATAAACTCTTTGAGGGCAAAGACTTCATTTTTGTCTTTATACCCCTAGCTCCTAGCAGAGTGTCTAGTACAGGGAAAGTGTTTACTAATTTCTTGATGAATTGAATTAAATACTTATTTGCGAACTAAATGGATTAAAGATTACCAGGTATATACCTGGTTAACCAAGGAACCATATCTTGACCTCATAACTTGGAAATTTGTAATGGGAATTAGTTGGCCTATAAAGAAGGAGATGCATTTTAGAAAGAAGGAAGCAAAGAAAATCTAAATCCGTTTGTCGTAGCTAGAAAAGTCAGGTGCCAACTCCATGTGTAATTAAAATGTCCTGGGATAACAACTAGGTTTGTTTAAAGATTACCATTTTGGGTAGGGGTGACACTCAAAGGCACTGGCTGTCCTGAGCCTAGCCTGTCTTCTGGAAGAAGGTTTCTGTGAACAAAGGAAAGCTCAATGGTATTATAATCATGCTGGATTTTAAAAGTCCTGAGCATACCTGGGTTTAGGCGTATCCATGGGCATATGAACACAGTTTTTAACTACACAAATAACATAAAGTAACTTTCATTTGAGAGAGTTTCTCTGAGCAACAGTTTACACATACAAAGTCAAAAGAGCACCCAGATGTTGATGCCTTGACTTTCTATATCTTTTTTTTTTAACCTTCCATCTTAGAATGAATACTCTGTATTAGTTCCAAGGCAGAAGAGTGGTAAGGGCTAGGTAATGGGGGTCAAGTGACTTGCCCAGGGTCACACAACTAAGAAATATCTAAGGCCAGATTTGAACCCCAGGTCTTTTCTTCTCTAGACCTAGCTCTCAATCCACTGAGCCACCTAGCTTCCCCTTCCTTTCTATATCTTTTTAAATGATAAAGGGAAGAATGTAAACCCAAAACGGAAAGAAGAAAGAAAACATGGCTGAGAAGATATGAGAATTGCTGAAGTAGGAAAAAAAGTCAACAAGCTTTATAAACAAGTTTCAAAAAAAAAAAAAAAAAAGGTAAGGCAAATACCCAGGGTGCCAAACAAGAAGTTTTTAATTTTAAAAAGTCCATGTATTCCTATGCTGAAAATGGCTACAGAGAGAGGAATAGGTACTTTTCACTCACAATATTTACAAATCTAAAGCAGCATTCATCTTGAGTAATTCTGCTATTGTTCTGCTCATTTGTATCTTAAACTCTGATGAGTATAGGCCAGTGATGGGCAAACTTTTTAAAGAGGGGGCCAAAGGAAATGCTCATCTGTCAGTCTGTTTCTAAGGCAACTCTCTCAAAGTTTCCTTGTATTGTATCCTACTCATTGTATTTGTCAGATTAGGAATAATGTCCCGTTTGGCCAGATAGAACATTTCTGGGGGCCACATCTGGCCCCACAGGGCATAGTTTGCCCTTCACTGGATAGGCAATAGGATGTGGGGCCTGGATGAGATAACCTTAAATAAGGTCCCTTTCAGCTCTCAAACCTATGAATTTCAGCTTTGGGTTTTTTCAAATCCAGTTATGAAGCATTTTTTCATTTCAATGAGAATAAAGGAGAGCAAGAGAAATAAGAGACAGTGAAAGAAAACATTGACTATCCACAGAGGGAGGACCTATTCCTTGCCACAAGATTCTCCTGTTTAGGAGCAGAAAGGTGGCTCCATGGATAGGGCACCAGTCCTTGGAGATAAAAGATCCTGGGTTCAAATGTGCCTCAGACACTTCCTATCTGTGTGACTGACCCCAGCAAAGACACAACTCCAATTGCCTAGCTCTTAGCACTCTGGAATCAATTCTAAGACAGAAGGTAAGGGTTGGGGTTTTTTTTTAAACCCCCTGTTTAATACCTCACCAGTTGAAGTCTTCCTGTGTGAAATTGCACTGTTCTGCTTTGGTCTCAGCTAAACCAGTACAGCCAGTTGGTCTTAGTGTTTTTGAATTCCTTGACACAAACTCCATTCCCCTGTCTTTGTCCTTTTGTAACCTTGTGTTCTTTCCACGATTTCTTCTGCTTCAAACTAGTTCTCTGGCAGACTCCTGGCCTGTCCCATCCCATCCCCTTATTCTTTATCCCCCATCCCCTCGCCTCTGATTGACTGTGACCCCTTGGTCCATAGGTTTCCCGATAAATCTTTAATGTGTACTGAGGTGGAGCCTAGGGTTGCATTAAGGTGACAGAAGTCGGCTCTCATGGGGGATACTGGTTTTTTCCAGAACGGGACTTTTTTTTTCCCTCTTGGTTTTGTTAATGCCCTGGGGAATGGACCCTTTAGTTGTAGTCAGGTGTTTTTCATCATATTCAGAGCTTTGTCTATAAAACGGGTTTTTCCCAAGGACTGTGGTTATTCAGAAGTGCACAAATATATGTTACAATGATCAAAGGACTCTAATTGCATATCAACTGAATTTATCTAAATTTCTCAAAGGCTGAGCTCATGAAATGTCAGAATTAAACCTGGATTCCGATATTCTGTGTGTGTGTTTGTGTTTGTGTGTGCTTCCCTTTTCTCCCCTCTTCTTCTAATTTACCCCTTTTCATGGGCACCCTGTGACTATAATGTAGGGAAGATTCCAGGATATTCAGTAGACAGCAGAGAGAGCAAACATCTGGAGAACAGGGGATAGTAAGGGGCACTCCCTAATCCTAACCAGGTCATTTGTTTCCTAGATTTTAATTTGCACAAGATTGCCTTCGGGGAAATTTTGAGGACATGTTCACCCTGGTTGCCCCTGAATTTGAGGGCTAGAACTCCCATGGAGTGCCCAGACATTCCAGCATTTACATGAGCCAGAAACATGTCAGAACAACTGCTTTCCCGATATATTTCCACTGTAAACATATTATTGGCAACAATGAATAATAACTGAATTTGGCGTAAAATAGAGAAATGGTATATTCTCTGTCCTTTTATCGTTTCCCAGCATTCATTCAACAAAAATGTATTGAGTGTATAGCACATAGGCTAAGGGAAAATCTATAAATATGTATGTGGGGGGGGGGGAGTATGACAAAAAAGTATGTATGTTCCCAAAGAACAGTAGCAATATTCTCAGGCAACCCCTGGAATCGCAGTAACTCGGATTTCTGGTGCCTCTCCGACACATACTGCCTTTATGATCCAGCACAAGTTACTTAACCTCTTCTGACCCCCCAGGGATTTTACAATCTAATTACAATCTAATTATGATATAATACTGCGGGCAATAAAGTCTATAAAACCGACCTACAATTGCAACATTGATCAGAGGGATTTTCCTCACCTGAAGCTTTTTAGTGAAACCAAAGATCCAGACTGCTGCCCTGAGTAGCTCGGGTATCCTATTTTTAACCTTATTTATTATGATCTTTCTCCAGACCTCGCCGGATTTCTTTCAGGGCCCAATTCACTGGGGTATGTCCTCATTTGCCCTCGAATTAACAACTCCACCACTGTTGAGGCATAAAACGACTCCTTCTGAGCTGGTGTCTTGACCGCAGAGCCTGCTCTCTTTCTAGCTTTTTTTTCTTTTTTGCAAGATTTTTTTGCTATTTTTTTTCAAGATTGTTACCTTTATGTTCTGCTGGAAAAGACTTTGCATTAAAGAAAATACTTTGAAACTTTGCATTAAAAAAAAATATATGACTAAAATTAACTGACCTATAGTAGCGACCGGGAGGACAGTCGGAACAATTATCCTCTATCTTGACCCGATTTGTTTTCAGAAATGAAGATCTCTGGGTTTTAACTTGGAAAAAACACAAAACTATTAAAATAGTCAGAAAAAACGAGTCTTGAATCTGGAGAGAGATAGTGTCCACCATTCCGCCGCCACCAGTATCTCTGAGACGATAACCGCGCTAGATTATCCTCTGAGGAACAATAGAATTGGGGGAACTTTTATGCCTTCTGGAGAACTTGTTACAGCAAGCAAGCCTAGACAAACGGCTAGCAGACGGCAGACGGCAGAAGAGGTCTGCAGCCAGCCCCGGGGGTATCAGGGAGCATCAGCTATAACAATTACAAAGGAAAGGGCCAAACTAAGAGCTGGGCTTCCTGAGAGGGGACTTTAATACAATGGGAGATGCTTCTAAAAGCTTCTAAAATAGGCTAAGGGAGGGTTTGGGGGGAGGGCGGGTTGGGGAGAGGGAAAGAACATGAAACATGTAACTATGGGAAAATATTCAAAATAAAAATATAATTAACAAATAAATAAATGGGCGCGCCGCAAACAAATAAATAGATGAATGAATGAATGAATGAATGAATGAATGAATGAAAGCTTCTAAAATAAAGGCACTCAACATTTTGACTATATCCACTACAATGACACATGTAACACTCAGTGGAATTGTGCGTCAGCTATGAGAGGGTGTGGGAGGAGGGGATGGATGGAACATGAATCCTATAACCATGGAAAAAATGTTCTAAATTAATTAAATGAAAATTTTAAAATTAAAAAAATGACTGTATCTACTAATCTCACCCAAACTGGGATCCCCAAACACTTTAAGGTCTATAGTTCAGCACAAAACAGGTGTGCTGGGGCTTCTCAAAGGGCAGGGGTAAACTTGGGGTGTCCAGATTTCAAGTTGAGAAACATGAAGATGGTGACCATGTCCCCAGATGAAGACAGAAAGAAAAACAACAAAATAAATCATAATTACTAGCATTTATATGGTGCTTTAAGGTTTGCAAAGTGCATGTAAGGATTACCTCATTATTCTCCTCACAACGGTCCTGGGAGGTAAGTGCTATTAGTATTTTCATTTTACAGATAAGGAAACTGAGGCTGAGTAAGGATAAGTAACTTGCCCATGACCACACAGCTAGTAAATGTCTGAGGCCATGTATCTGAACCCAGGTCTTCCTGACTCTGGACCATCCACCATGCCCCCTAATTAACAATAAAAACACCAACAATAACAATAATCATCTATAAGTGCCTACTAGGCTGAAGGAATGGTTAGTATATATAATCATAAGTGCAAGGTAAATGTATACATAAACATATATGCAGAGTAAATTCGGTAGGGTGAATAGATAAGTAATACTAACAACTGGGGAAATTGAGGAAGACCTTGTAGGCACTGGAGCAAAGGCTTGAAGAAAGGGGTCTCATAAGGCAGAACAAAGGGAAAAGAGCATTCTGGGTTGCAAGGGACAGTCAAATGGCCAACACAAAAAGTCAAAGGCTGAGCTCATGGAATAGCGAATATTCCAGCTCGAACAGCTTGTTCATGAGCGATGGCAGCCAGAGCCTATGACAGGAAATGTTCACCCCTAGCAAACCAGCCTACAGCACTGTGAGAGACCAGAAAATAGCAAAACAGAGAATCCATCCATATCCAGACCAGCAAAACTCACTGTTTCAATTAACTATGAATGAAACTGTGAGAAAGGTTCAGTGGTTTCTACCTTCGTTTTCTGGTTCTGTCACATCCCTTCCAGAATCTTCTCTCCCAAATGCTGAGCATTTCAAGCAACTCTTTCCCCTTTTCTCAAGAATTCAAGATTCTGACTGTGGTGTAGGGGAAAGATTACTGGACTTGACATTGGATCTCCTGGTTTGAATCCTTAATTCTGCCATTCATTACAGATGTGATCTTGTGCAAATCACAGCCCCTTTCTAAGCCTTACTTTCATCAGCTGCATGATGTCACATTGGACTAGATAGGCATTAAGATCGCTCCCTCAGGGAGAAAAGGTTATATTAGAACTCTAAAAAACAGAAGTGTTCTATATTGAAATATACTTCTTTCCTCATAGCAGAGATGTAAGGAACAACTAGGAGAAAATGTTCCATGTTTTCAGATATTATTGTTATGTAGCTGTTTTTCTTAATTTTTTATTTTTCTTTGATACAAAAAAAGGGTTTCCTCTAGAGCAGTGGTTCCTGAACTTTTTTGATCTTTTTTTTTCCAGAAAAAATATTACTTAGCCCCCTGGAAATTAATTTTTTTTTAATTTTAATAGCAATTAATAGGAAAGATAAATGCACCTGTGGCCATCACGGCTTCCCTGGATCACTGCAGCACCCACCAGGGGGCGGTGGTGCCCACTTTGGGAATCACTGCTCTAGAGACTGTGTATTGGGAATGACTGGTATAAATATAAAAGGCACTAATATAATATTGAGAAAATTTTTAAGGAAAGATTGTATTAGTCAAAGTAGAATCTTAAGATTAATGTTTGGTATGTGTAAGAAATAAAGGGGCTTAGGAGTAAAGGAAGTATATCCATCTAAATGAATAATGAAGTGGTATGGTTTACTCAGTGGATAGTGTAATGGGCCTGGAATCAAGAAGATCAGGAATCAAGTCCTGCTTCAGGCACTAACTTTTAGGTGGCAGCATAGGAAAGTAGAAAGATAACAGGCTATGAAATAAGATTTAGGTTCAAATTCTACCCCTGTCACTCCCTATCTGTGTGACTCTGGACTACTACTCCCTTAACTTCCCTGGGTCTCAGTTTTTTCACATGTAAAATGAGAGAAGTAGACTAAATGAACTTTGAATTTCATTCCTGTTCTAGATCTGTGATTCTTGGAATATATTATTATGGACCAATCCTTAGTAAAATGAAGATAATAAAATTATCTCTCTCAGAATTACTGTGACAATCAAATGTGATAATCAAATAATTAAAGTATATCACAAATAATTTTTAAAAGATCTCTTCCTTCTCTAAGTTCTATGAAAATAATTATTTTTCTAGAACCTTATGGTGAATGAGTTTTTTTATTACTCCTTCCAGGGTATTGGCATTTTTTTTTTAAATCCTTACCTTCTGTCTTGGAGTCAATACTGTGTATTGGCTCCAAGGCAAAAGAATGGTAAGGGTAGGCAATGGGGGTCAAGTGACTTGCCCAGGGTCATACAGCTGGGAAGTGTCTGAGACCAGATTTGAACCTAGGACTTCCCATCTCTAGGCCTGGCTCTCAATCCAATGAGCCACCCAGCTGCCTCTGGTATTGACATTTTATTTTTTTTAAACATTTATTAATATTTATTTTTTAGAAAAGTTAACATGGTTACATAATTCATGCTCTTACTTTCCCCTTCACCCCCCCCCCAGTTCCCCACCCATGGCTAATGCATATTTCCACTGGTTTTAACATGTGTCATTGATCAAGACCTATTTCCAAATTGTTGGTAGTTGCATTAGTGTGGTACTTTCGAGTCTACATCCCCAATCATGTCCGCCTCAACCCATGTGTTCAAGCAGTTGTTTTTCTTCTGTTTCCACTCCTGTAGTCCTTCCTCTGAATGTGGGTAGCGTTCTTTTCCATAAATCCCTCAGAATGGTATTGACATTTTAAAAGAAGGCAAATCCTCAAATGAAGATTAAATGAAATAATATTTGGAGCTCTGAGACTTTTTTTTTTAAACCCTTGTACTTCGGTGTATTGTCTCATAGGTGGAAGGTTGGTAAGGGTGGGCAATGGGGGTCAAGTGACTTGCCCAGGGTCACACAGCTGGGAAGTGGCTGAGGCTGGGTTTGAACCTAGGATCTCCTGTCTCTAGGCCTGACTCTCACTCCACTGAACTACCCAGCCGCCCTCTGAGACTTTTTTTTCCAGTTACATGTTATAACAAATTTCCACATAAGTTTTCCCAAGTTATATGATTGAACTTATCTTCCTCCTTTTCCTTTCCCCTCCCAGTGGTTGGCAAGCAATTTGATCTGGATCATACATGTATTACCATGTATAACATATTTCCATATTGTTCACTTTTGTAAGTGAATAATCTTATAAAACCCAAACCCCAAAATATTAACCCAAATAAACAATTGAAAAATCATATGCTTTCATCTACATTCTGACTTCCTACGGTTCTTTCTCTGGAAGTGGATAGCATTATATTGCCAATCATCGCTAAGTCTATCACAGTTGACACATGAAATAATATTTGTAAAGCACAGGGCCTGATACAGGGTAGTTGCTTAATAAATACCTGTCCTCCTCTCTAGACCAAAGAAATTAATTTTAATGTTGAAATTTTAAGGGTTAGTTGAGAAGCAAAGGATTTGTGAGGAGAAAGACACCTTCTGGTTGTATTTCAAATCATTGTCATGTGCCTGCTTACCTAGTTCTCCTGCCTGTACAAATAGCTCATCTTGGAAACGCCTTTGTGTAGACAACCCAAATCCCACTGTTGACCCCAGTACTGTGATACAAGATGACTGCAATAACTTCCCTTCTCTACCCCTCTGGGGAAGGGAACCCAGCTCCTTATTCCCTCTGTTTTCCTTTCTTTTAGGATTTCAAGTCCTCTATCTAGGATATACTCCCAGCTGACTTTCCTCTCCCTTTTTCCTGCCCTTTTGAACAGAACTTTTTAAAACTTTGTACTCAGAGGGAGCCCTTAGTATGCAGCTGCTGTTCCTCTTCTTTGATTCTCCCTAAAATTTCCATTTGCATTTTTATTACTTATTAGATTTTACCATATTCATCAGTGATCAGTTGTCACTTGCATTTTTATGTGACCACATTCATCAGTGATCACTTGGCACTGTGCCCTGGTTATCTACTTTGCTTTGGTGCACTGGGTGTATTGCTACTGGGTAAAAGGTACGTCTTTAGTTGGACAATGCTACACTACTAAAGCTTTCATATTTCAAGGATGATATTTTATGGGTGACATATGGGACCTCTCATTGCTGGTCCATATTGCAACCCCTCTACAATTTTGTAGATGGTCCTTGAGAGTTGCCTTGCCTGAAAATTTCATTATCCTGGAGCCAGGCTGTTGATGAATCTGACCTGGTTTAGCTCAGGTCCTCAGACAACAAGCATAGAGCCCACCACCAAATCAATATTTGAAGCCTTTCTATTTACACAGCAGGAACTGCCAGAGATTGGGATTGGCTCAAAATTATTCCACAGACAGCCTCCGAGAACCTAGGATCACCTCCATGTCTTGATGGAAGATTTTAATGGATGACACTAGAGACTGAAAATCAGTAAATGACAAAGAGAGAAGAGAGAAAAATAAAAGGGAACAACTTGATTCTTAGGTCTCACTGCTAGTTGAAAGCTGAAATTTGAACCTAGATCCTCTGACTCCAAATCCAGGACTACTTTCCATCACCCATGTTGTCTGGTCTCAGATGACCATCCAAGGCCCATTCTAGCCCTAAAGGTTCTTTGTTTACTAAGTGATGTTGAAAAGGGGACTTAAGGTATGGAGTAACATAAGTTCACAAAATTGACTTGTGAAGGAGTGAGTTGGTGCTGAAAAAGAGCTATGGAGGATTGAAGGGGTACAAAATAGTAGCAAAGAAGGTCTGGAAGGAGAATTATAAAGGGCCAGGGAGAAACAGCTTGTTAGTAGGTACATAGTTCTTGAGCATAGTCTCATCCATTAGATTGTAAATTCATTGAGGGTAGAGACTGTCTTTTTTTTTTTTTTAAACCCTTAACTTCTGTGTATTGGCTCCTAGGTGGAAGAGTGGTAAGGGTGGGCAATGGGGGTCAAGTTAGAGACCGTCTTTTGCCTTTATATTCCCAGTGCTTAGCAGGGTACCTGGCAGACAATAGATACTTAATAAATCCTTATTGGTTTATTAATTGATTCTAGAGACAGTAAGGAGCTGGTAAAAGAGTAAAACGAGATGGTTTGGGGTTTTTTTTTAAACCCTTACCTTCCATCTTAGAATCTATACTAAGTATCAGTTCCAAAGCAGAAGAGCAGTAAGGACTAGGCAATAGTGGTTAAGTGACTTGCCCAGGGTCACACAGCTAGGAAGTGTCTGAGGCCAAATTTGAACCTGGGACCTCCCCTCTCTAGGCCCGGTTAGCTATCCATTGAGCCACCCAGCTGCCCCTAACAAGATAATTTAAAGAGATTCCTCTTTATACCAACAGAAGAGAAGGAATACATTGGGCACAACCTGGGCATTTTTTCACCCTATTCTGGACAATAGAACCCTGGAAGGCAAGGAAGGCAGCTGGCAGAGCCCTAGTTTGGCTGGTATTGCCCTGCTCATAGAGAAGGTTGAGCTGCTCCTGTCTGGCAGAAATGACCCAGGAGAGTAATACAAATGATGTAGCCCTTGAGGCCTGGTACAGAGAGATGGAACGTAAGCAGTAAGATTAGTTATCTGTCAAAGTGCACATAGTCACTTTTACAAGCCAATGGAGACAGTGCTGGGCCTGAAGTCAAGAAGATTTGCATTCAAATCTAGCCTCAGACACTTACTAGCTATGTAACCCTATGCAAGTCACTTAACCTTGTTTGCCTCAGTTTCCTCATCTATAAAATGAGCTGTAGAAAAATATGGCAAACCAGTCTAGTATATTGGCCAAGAAAATCTTAAATGGGGTCATGAAGAGTGGAAAGACTAAAACAACTGAATAACAACTAAACCAACTTTGTATTACAGGCTTACAATGACTACATGGAAACAATAAATGAGCAGAATAGGAGAACAATGGGTAGAACTTGGACTTCAGGGGAGGGGAAGCAGTTGGGTATTGATTGGGTCAGGGGAGCAGAGGAGAGGGCAGTTAGTATTTAGAAATAAGTGTGCTTGCTGTAGTATTCAGGCATCATATAAATATGACATAGAGTCATCTAGGCAGTATAGGGGAGAGAGTGCTAAAAAGAATCAGGAGGGTCTAAGTTCAAATCAAAGGAGCCACTTGGGGAAAGGAAAGAATCTCAGTGCCAAGGGGGAATCTTGCCCAGGGGTGCCTTTGAGGCATCAACAACCAATCACAATGAGCATCTATTTGGAGGACCCTGCACTGAGATACAAAGGAAGAAGGGAATGCAGTCATAGGATAAGAGATGAGGTCTTGAGGACTATCTAATGCAATATCCTCATTTTATAGATGAGGAATATGAATCCTACAAATGTTAAATGACTTGCCCAGGGTCACCTAGCTAGAGTCAGAGTCAAAAGATGAAATCAGATCTTCCTGGGTTCCTGATTTCAAGTCTAGCACTGTAGCCATTGTGCCATGCTGTCTTGAGTATAGGAAGGGCAGGCATAGCTAAAACAGAGAGAAAAATACAATTAAATAAATAGATATAGATATATATAAGGGAAGATTTGGACAATTTAAACTCTATTTGTATAATCATGTTAGAAAAAAGAGATTGGGATGAGATGCTTAGAAAGGCTTCCTAAGGAGGTTCTGAGAAGGAAAGGAAAAGGAACATAGTTGGAGGTCGTAAACAGTAATGTTCCTTAGAATCTCTGTTGGGCAAGGAAGGGTTTTAAGAGTCCCCTCTGTGCAATAGTACTCCTTGGGGCAGGATCCATTGAGAGGCAAAGCTGTAGTTGTCTGGGGAGTGATGAGTCCAACAGCTCTTCCCTTGGAATCAGGAACTCAGGAATCAGTTCACCATTTCACTCTGATACTGGTGAGATGATCCTGGGCAAGCCAATTAAACTTTGTAGAACTCAGATTCCTCAATTATAAAATGAGGGCATTGCAGGGCCAGACAGAGGGCAAAAATCTAGGAAACAAAGAATCAGAGAATTTCAGAATGAGGACAAAATACTCAAAATAGTGGCCTATGACAGGATTGTATTCTTAGAATCCATGACACCCATTTTCAATCTTCAGTCTTCAAATCTGGCCTGGGGAGATTTTAAACTACTTTCTATAGAATAATCCTAGTGTTCATTGCTGAACTTAGTCAATAGGTGAAGTCACTATGGCCATACTCATTGCTGTTCTAGCTATGCCCAGTGTTCAGAATTAAGGTACAAAGGAGATGTACCCATATGTCTAGGCTGTGTTGTGAGGATTATTTAGCTATTAATTTAGTATTAGTGTTGGACCTAGCAGGAAGGGCTGGAGGATTCCAAGATGGAATGAAGAAGCAGGAAGTGTGTTTCTTGCTCACTGAGAGAGACTCCATGGTGGTTGGGGCAAAAAGCAACTGACAACTAGGAGACACTAGATTTACCAGTGATCCTGTGGAAAGACCATCACCTACTTGTGGGAGATTTTGGTAGAGACGGCTAAATCCCAACCTGAGTTGCAGGTCAACTTGGGCTGGGTCAGCTCCCAGAATCTACCCACCTGGAAGAGTATAGCAGGTCCAGGAGGAGCAGAAATATCCCTGGAGAGAGGCTGAACACTACTGCTGTGAGGATACTCACTCCTGTCCTGCTTTTCCCTGGGCCCTGTTATGCTTAGGTCTTAGTTTAGTGTAGTCAAGTCCTCTGTCCCTGTGGTTTGCCCTTAGCTTGTAAGTGTAGAATCCCAATTCCCATCCTTTACCTTAGTTTGTCCCTGATTAAAATGTGTTGTTATACTCTTGCCTTTACTTAACAGCTTCCATAGGCTCTGTCTTGTTGATGCTGGGTGGCAGTAGGAGGCCAACAGCAATTTCTGTTACAGACATCCAAACAGCCTTTATAACCCAGTCTCCCTACTTGTTGGGCCCCTTCCTGTCATTCCTGTCTCCCACACACCCACCTGTTTACTGTTTAAGGCACCTTTCCCTGGTTTTTCCCTTAACAAGTTGGGATTGTAAAGGAGGAAGACAAAAAGGGGAAGGGGGGAGCAGAGAGTGGCAAATGGATGCTGGAAAACAGAGACAAAGGTCTTTGAACCTGCTTTCCTTTTCTATTTCAGAACTCTGCCTCTGGTTGCTAACCAGAGAGTTAGAGCCAAAGTAGCTGCTCTTCTCTTTGCTTATAGAGAGTCTCCAAGGAGAAAAAGAAAGTCAGAAAGCCTTTTGAGAGGTTGAATGAAAACCAATTAACAGAAGTTTCTATGAGGGAATGAAAATTTGAAAGGGGAAGATTCGGAATAAATAATGAACATATTTCCAGAATATCCTCATTTGGAGATCCTCTTCACAATAAGGAGAGTCTTTATTTACTTTTCCAGATGGGGAAAAAACAACAGATGCTTAACTGGACACTTGGTGGGTCCATAATCCTTTTACACTGGAGGTTTGACTAGTTCAGCTGGTTTGAAAAGTTTTCCCAACTCTTTTTCTTTCTCCATATATTTCTAATATCTAGATCATTTGCCCAAAGAGCCATCAGGAGTGGCAGCACTTCACCCCAGGATGACAGCTGCTTTCCTTTGGACAATACCTCCCCCATTGGGCATAACTGGCTAGCAATGAGAGAGAAAAAGCTCCTTCTAGGGGATTTAAGGTCTCTTCTAGGAAGGATAGAGATAAGTTATATGAGCTGGGCATTAGTGATGTGCTGAGGAGAAATCTAGAATCTACTACACATAAAATGGGCCATCCCTATGTGGGCCTTACTCCTTATCATATTTATCCCAATTGTATCAGGTAAAAGGAAAATCTAAGAAGTAATATGGCTGATTCTGGAAGGCAATTTGGAACTATGCCCAAAGAGCACTAAAAGACTGCCTGCCCTTTGATCCAGCCATACCATTGCTGGTTTTGGTGCCCCAAAGAGATCATAGATAAAAAGACATGTACAAAAATATTTATAACCACACTCTTTGTGGTGGCAAAAAACTAGAAAATGAGAGGATGCCCTTCAATTGGGGAATGGCTGAACAAATTGTGGTATATGCTGGTGATGGAATACTATTGTGCTCAAAGGAATAATAAACTGGAGGAATTCCATGTGAACTGGAAAGGCCTCCAGGAACTGATGCAGAGCAAAAGGAGCAGAGCCAGAAGAACATCGTACACAGAGACCAATACACTGCGGCACAATCGAATGTAATGGACTTCTATACCAGCAGCAATGCAATGACCCAGGATAATTCTGAGGGATTTATGGAAAAGAACCCTACCCACATTCAGAGGAAGAACTACAGGAGTAGAAACAGAAGAAAAACAACTGCTTGAACACTTGGGTTGATGCGGACATGATTGGGGATGTAGACTCGAAACGACCACACCAATGCAACTATTGATAATATGGAAATAGGTCTTGATTGATGACACATGTTAAAAACCAGTGAAAATGCACATCAGCTATGGGGGGAGGGGGAGGACTGGGGGGTGAATGGGGAAAGTAAGAACATGAATCATGTAACCATGGAAAATTTTTCTAAAAAATAAAATTTAAAAAAAAAAAAAGAAGCAATATGGCTGGTGCAAAATGAAAACTGTACTGAGTTGCCTCTTTAATTTAAGGGTAGGGGGAGCAGAGGATTGAACAACTTATTTGAATAGAAATAGCAACCCAGTTGAGCTCTCCCAATATATCTCTAAGCAATTTTTAAATAATGCATCAAATCAAAACCTTTAGTAGCGGAGTCAACAAAAGGTTAAGATGAGCCGAAGACAACTTAGGCAATTGGAAAGAGAAGTCTGTGATGCTGAAGTCAGGGCAGGCTTGGAATATGATGGCAATCAGTGGTGGGCCTCATAGGCAACTGCAACAGCAGCAACAGCAGCTTTAGGTGCTCTCAGCCCAGAGACAATAAGAGGATTGATAGCTACAATAAGGTAAATACAATAAGCTAGAGATTACACAGGACCCTATGATGACACTGGGCACCGAACTGGGTACTGTTTGGCAATTTCATTGCCTGTTTGTAGATCTGGGTCACAAATCCAGGGCATAAAGGATCACTTGCAGGTAGTTGCAAAGGAGCAGATCCTAGTCATAGTTCTGGAGCCAAGAGGAGCACTAGTGCTTGTGCCTACAGAGGAACAGAGGCTCTTCCTGGGTAAAGACTAGAACAAGACCAAGAAATCAGTGATTATATCTCTCCTTGGATCATACTCCTTACAAGCATTGAAAACTTACAGATTCCTAGAACTAGCTGTGAAAAGAGCAGCAAGAAAAAACCTGAAGCTTTGAATAGCCACTCTAGCTGAGTAGAGTCAAATTTTAATATTAATTTCAAAGTCAAGAAATAGTTTGGAAGAATGAGCAAAAAACATCAACAAAAAAGAACATATCCATAAAAAGTTACCATGGTGACAGGGAAGATCAATACACAAACTTAGAAGACAATAATGGCTACAAACAAAGCCTCAAAAAAAAAATGCAAACTGAACACAAGCCTAAAAGAATTCCTCAAAGAGCTAAAGAGACACATAAGATATAGAAGGGGAAATAGAAAAAAGAAATGAAAGCAATGCAAAAAAAAATTATGAAAAAAGAACTAACAGCCTAGTAAAAGAGGTATCAAAAAATGTTGGAGAAAATAACTTTTAAAAAGCAGAATGATCAAATAGTAAGAGAGGTACAAAAGTTAACTGAAAAAAATAGTTTCTTAAAAATTAGAATGGAGCAAGTGGAAGCTAATGATTCCATGAGACATCAAGAAATAATCAAACAAAATCAAAAGAATAAAAAATAAGAAAAAGTGAAATATTTCACTAGAAAAAGCAACTGCCCTGGAAAATATATTGAAAAAATATAATTTAAGAATTATTAGACTATCTGAAAGTCATGATAAAAAAGGCTAGATGTCCTATTTTGAGACAATATAAAGACTATAAATATCTAATCTCTTAGATCCACAGAATAAAATAGAAATGAAAAGAATCACCTGAGAGATCTCAAAATAAAAACACAGAAATGTTATAACTAAATTCCATAGGTTCTAGGTCAAAGAGAAAATATTTCAAGCAGCCAGAAAGAAATAATTCAAATATCATAAAGCCATAGTCATAATCACACAAGCAGGTTCCAGCTTAAAGGAACAGAAGCCTTGGAGTATGAAATATTAGAACTTATAATATTATTCTTGGAAAATTATCCTCCAAATTTTCTTAGACTATTGCAGAAGGTAAGAAAACTAGGACAACCAAGAACAATCTACCTAGGAAAACTAGGTATAATCCTTCAGGTGAAAAAAGGGAATATTTAATAAAATAGAAGACTTTCCTGCATTCCTAATGAAAAGACCAGAATTGAATAGAAAATTATACATTCAAACACAAGATTCAAGAAAAGCATAAAAACATAAACATGAAAGAGAAATTACAAGGAATTTAATAAGATTAAAGTGTATATATTCTTACATAGGAAAATGAGATATATAACTTCTAAGAATTTTGTCATTATTAGGATAGTTAGAAGAGTCTATATAGTTACAGGGCATGGTATGAGTCAACCATGTTAGGATGATCTTAAAAATGGAGAAGTAAAAACAAGATACATTAGGAGAAAAGAGAAGGGAGGAAAAAATGGGAGAAATTATTTCACATAAAAGGCACACAAGAAAAAGCTTTTATAGTGGAAGGGAAAATGGAAGGAGGAGATGGCAGACACTCAAACCTCACTGTCCTCAGAACTGATTCAAAGAAAAAAGAATATATATCTACACAATCTGTTGTTTATAGAAATTTTTCTTGCATAACAGGGAAGTAGGAGCAAAAGAGAATAAGAGAAAGAGAGGGGATAAAAAGGAGGGCACATTAAGGGAAGCCATCATCGGAAGCAAAACAGATTTGAAGGAGGGATCAGGTAAAGAAAGAATGAGTGGGTCAAAGAACAAGTCATAAAAAAAATCAATAATTTCATTAAATATAATGATAGCAATGGACAACATATCAAAATCAATACTTAAGGGAAATTTTATATCTCTAAATGTTTACATTTCAGGGGGAGAGGGAGAGGAGGAGGAGGAGGAAGAGGAGGAGGAGGAGGGGAGAGAGAGAGAGAGAGAAAGA